>NW_027461965.1:0-300000 GCF_050947455.1 Rhinoderma darwinii
GTCCACATAAAACAAAGTAACATTAGGGGCTTTAAGATGCCGGAATCCCCAACCAGAGAGTCAGCAACTCCCTGGCTGGGTATTTCTCTTCTGGAAAAGCCCTATCCCCTAACCCTAACCCCAAAACCCTAGCCCCTAACCCTAACACCCCAACGCTAACCTCTAAACCCTAATGCTAACCCCCTAACCCTATCACCCTAATTCTAACTCTTAGCCTAAATTTTAACCCTCTAACCTAACCTTAACCCTAACCTTCTAACCCTATTCCTAACCCCCAAACCTATCCGCTAACTTTAACCCAAACCCTAGCCCCCATAACTCCCTAACTCTAAGAACTAAATCTAACCGAACCCTAACACTCTAACCCTTAATTCTATTCCTACCCCTAACCCACTAACCTCTACTTCAACCCCACCCCCTCATCCTAACCCTATTCCTAAACCCATAATACTAACCCCAACCCCTAACACCCTAACCCTATTTCTAACCAATTATGGCTCTGGTCGGGAATTTTGCTCCCGGAAAAGACCTAACCCACTAACCCTATCCCTAATTCTAACCCAAACTCTAAACCTAAACCCCTGACTACAACTCTAACAACCCATCCCTAACCCCCAAACCTAACCACTAACCTCTAAACCCTAACCCCATTCCTAACCCTCTAACCGTATCCCCTAACTCTAACCCGTTAATCCAAACTCCAACCCCCTAACCTTTTAACTCTAACCCCCTAACCCTATAGCCTTAACCCTATTCCTAACCCCCAACCCTAAACTCCAAACCCTAACACCAAACCTATTCCTAAAACCAAACCTACCCCTAACCACTTACCCTCACACTATCCCTAACCCCCTAAACCTAAGACCCCCAACCCCCTAAACCAAAAACCCTAACACTCTAACCCTAATCCCATAATTTAAACCCCTAACCCCTTAACCCTAGCCACCTAACCCCCTAATTCTAACCCTGTCTTTTACCTTAAGACTCTAACCCTATTCTTAACCCTAACCCCAACCCTATCGCCTAACCTCAACCCCTAACTCCATAAGCAAATCACCCACACCCTAACCCCCTAACCAAACTTATCCCCCTAACCCCAACCCCTAACACCTTCACCCCAATACTATCCCCTAATACTAACCCAAACCCTAACCCATAATGTTAACTCCCTAACTTTCTAAACCTAACCTACTAACCCTAACCGCAACCCCCTAACTCCAACCCTACCCCCTAACTTTCTCCCTAAAACCCTACCCCCTAAGCCTAACCATAACACTCTCACTCTAACCATTTTCCTAACTCCTAAACTCTAACACAACCCCTTTCCCCTAATCCCCAAACCCTAACCTCTTAACCCTAGCACCCTAACCCTCAAACCCCTAACCCTTTGACCTTAAACATATTCCTAACTCTAACCCCCAACCCTAACCTATAAACCCTATCCCTAACCCCAACCCCCTATCCCAAACCCTACCCCCTAACCATTTACCCTCACCCTATTCCTAACCCCCAATCCTAACCACAAAACCCTAACCCTTACCCAACCCTAACCCCTCACCTTAACCCTATTCATAACCCTTATCCCTAACCCCATCCCCTATTCCTAAACCTTAACACTCTAACCCCTTCTCATTCCTAACCCCAACCCTAACACTATTCCAAACCCCCCAAAGTTAACCTTTAAACACTAGCCCATAACTCTCTAAACCCAACCCTACCATTTCACCTAACCCTATTCCTAACCTTCTAATCCTAACCCCTAACGCTAACACCCTAACCCTATTCCTAACCCATTATGGCTCTGGCTGGGGATTTCGCTCCTGGAATAGCCCTAACCCCTTACTCCCTAAACCCTATCCCGAATTCTTCATAACCCTCAAACCTAACCGCTAACGCCAACCTGCATTGCCCCTGACATCTGTCCATATATGGACAGTGATGTCAGGAGCAGAGCTGGAATCCCAGGCAGAGTGCCAGAAGCGGCTCTGCTCCGGGACTCCAGATCTGGGCAAGCCCCTGATATCACTGTGGCAGCACCTACAGAGGGCACTGTGGCAGCACCTACAGAGGGCACTGTGGCACTACCTACAAAGGGCACTGTGGCAGCACCTACAGAGGACACTGCGGCAGCACCTAACCCCAACCCCCTACCCTCACCCAATTCCTAACCCTTTTCCAAACTTAACCCCTAACCTCTAAACCCTAACCCCAACTCTACTCCCTCATTCAAAACACTAACACTAACACAAACCCAAAACCCTAACCCCTTAACCTTATCACCCTAACCCCAGCCCCTTAACCCCCTATCCCTTTTACCTTAACCCTTTTCTTAACTCTAACCCCTAACCTCTTAACCATAATCCTATCCCCTGACTATATTCCTAACCCCTAATCCTAGCCGCAACCTCCTATCCACAACCCTACCTCCTAACCACTTACCCTCACCCTATTCCTAATCCCAATCCTGACCCTATTCCTAACCAAAACCCCCAACCCTAACCTCAAAACCCTAACTCTCTAACAGCCTAACCCCAACCCCACCCCCTCAGCTTAACCCTATACAAAACCCCCTACCCTATTCTTAACGTAACACTCTAACTAACACTAACTAACTAACTAACACTCTTCCCTAACACTCGAACCCCTTGACCTCATTTCTAACCCCAACCCTACAACCATAACAATATTCCTAACCCTAATCTCTATACCTTAGCCCCTAACCCCAACTCTTACCCTAACCCTACCCCCTCACCCTATCCCTAAATCCATAACCCCAACACTAAAAACCCAACTCTAACCCCCAACCCTAATCACTAACCTCTAAACCCTAAATCTATTCCTAACTGTATCCCCTTATTCTAACAATAACCCAAACCTTAACCCCCTAACTCCCTAACACCTAACCTCAACCCTACCCCTAACCCCAACACCCTAAACATAACCAGAATACTCTAACCCTTACCCTATTTCTAACCCCGAACCCTAACCTCTAGACTCTAACCCTATCCCCTAATCCCCTAGCCCAAACCCCTCAACCCTAACTCCCTAACCTAACCCCCTAAACCTCTAACCCTAACACTGTAACCTTAACCCTATTCCTAACCCGCAACCCTAACCTCTAATCCCTATCCCCTAACGCCAACCATATTCCTAACCCCAACCCCCTCACCCAAGCGCTTTACAGCAAGCGCTCTGGCCAGGTACTCCTGTATTGACAAAGACATTGACATCACTGTTCACATATGGAGTGTGACATGAAGGGATTATTAATGCGAAAATCCCCGGCCAGAAGGTAGGCAACACTCTGGCTCGGCATTACGCTGTAGAGGAAGCCCCTGAAGTCACTGTCCATACATGTACAGTAACGTTAGGGGCTTTAAGATGCCGGAATCCCCAAATAGAGCGTCAGCAATGCTCTGGCCAGGGATTTCTCTCCTGGAAAAGCTCTATCCCTAACCCCTAAAAGCCTAACCCCTAAAAGCCTAACACCCTAAAACGCTAACCAAGAACTTTACAGCAAACGCTCAGGTCAAGGACTCCTGTCTTGAGAAAGACCTTGATGTCACTCTTCATATATGGAGTGTGACGTAAGTGCCTTGTAATGCAAGCCCCTGACATCATTGTCCATATATAAACAGTGATATTGGGGAATTTAAGATGCCGGAATTCTCAGCCAGAGCGTCGGAAATGCTCTGGCTGGGGATTCCGCTTCTGGAAAAGCTGTAACCCTAAACTCAACCACTAACCCTATAACCCCCTAACACTAACCCTCTAACCCATAACCTCTACCCTCTAACCCCTTAAATCTCTAACCACCTAAACCCTCACCCTCTAACCCCCTAACTACAACCCTAAACTCCTAACCCTCTTACTCCCGAGTCCCTAACCTTAACTCCAACACCTTTAACCCCAACTCCTAAACCCCTAACCCAAACCCTCTAACCCTAACACTAACCAAGTTCTTTACAGAAAGCGCTCTCGCCGGGGACGCCTGTCTTGAGAAAGACCTTGACGTCAATGTTCATATATGGAGAGTGATGTGAGAAGGGCTTTGTAATGCGAGATTCCCCGGCCAGAGCATTGACAAAACTTTGGCCGGGGATTTCGCTTCTAGAGGGAGCACCTGACGTTACTGTACATATATAGCCCCCTAACAACTAACCCTTACCACTAACCTCTGAACCCCAACACCTAATCCTAACCCGCTAACCAATACCCTTTTAAAATAGCACCCTAGCCCCAACCCAACACCCTAACCCTAGCCCCAAACTGTAACTCCCAAACCCTATTCCTAACTCCCAAAACTAGCCCGTATCCTATAAACCCTATCGCTTATCCACAACCCCATTCCTAACCCTCTAATCCCAACCCCCTACCCTCAGACTATTCCTAACCCCCTATCCCAATTCCCAACCCCCAACCTTAACCCCTGATCTCTAAATCCTAACCCCAATCCTACCCCCCTCACTAACCCTATTCTTAACCCCCTAATCCCAATACCCTAACACCTAACCCCAACACTCTCACCCTTTCCCCTAACCCTATTTCTAACCACTAACCTCTAAACCCTAACACAAACCACCTATCCCCTAATCTACAAACCCTAACCCCTTAACCCTAGCGCCCCAAACCCAACTCTCAACCCCCTAAACCTAACCCTTTAAACTTAACCCTATTCCTAATTCTACCCTCTAACCTCTAAATCCTAAACCTATGCCCTGACTCTATTCCTAACCCCTAATCCTAACGCCAACCCCCTATTTACTACCCTACCCCCTAACCTTCACCCTATTTCTAACCCAAATCCTAAACCTATTCCTAACCCTAACCTCAAAACCCTAACTCTAACTCCCTAACCGCCTAACTCCAACCTTTACCCCAACCCTACACCATCACCTTAATCATATTCATAACCCCTAGCCCGTACCCCTACCCTATTACTAACCCCTAATACTCTAACCCACTCACCCCATTCCTAACTCCAACCCTAACACTATTCCTAACCCCTCAACCTAACCTCTAAACCCTAGTCCCTAACTCCCTGATCACAACACTTACCCCAACCCTACCCCCTCAACCTAACCCTATTCTGAACCCCCTAATCCTAATCCCAACCATTAACACCCTAACCCTGTTCCTAAACCATTATGGCTATGACCAAGGATTTCACTCCTGGAAAAGCCCTAACCCCTAATTCCCTAACCCACTGACCTTATCCCTAATTCTAACGCAATCTCTAACCCTAAATTCCTAACTCCAACCCTAACAACCCAACCCTAACCACAAACCTCTAAACTTAAACCTAACCTATCCCCTTACTCTAATCCCTATCTCCTAACCCCCTTACATATATGGCCCCCTAACAACTAACCTCAACCCCCACCCTAACCACTAACTTCTAACCCCCTAACCCAAACCCCTTTAAAATAGCAACCTATCCCCAAACCCCTACCATTCTATCCCTAGCCCCAACCTCTAACTCCCTAACCCTATTCCTAACCCCCAACACTAGCCCCTATCCTCTAAACCATATCTCTTAACCACAACCCCATTCCTAACCCCCACCCCCTACACTCACACTATTCCTAACCGCCTAACACAATTCCTAACCCCCAACCATAATCCGATATCTAAATCCTAACCCCAACCCTACCCCTATTCCTAACCCCCAACCCTAACCCAAACCCCTAAACAATTAAACTCTAAATCCAACCCCTTAACCCTAGCACCCTAACCCTTTAACTCTATTACTAACTCTAACCCCCAACCCTTACCCGTTACCATGTTGCCTAATTCTATACCTAATCCCAAAACCTTAGCCAAAACCCTACCCACTAATGACTTTCTCTCACCTTATTGATAACCCCAAACCTAATCCTAACCCTCAACCCTAACATCAAAACACTAACTCCCTAACCTAAACGCCTAACCTCAACATTTACCCCCCTCAAAATCATAACACTATTCTTAATCCCAAAATCTAAACTCTAACCCTAGCCCCTCACTACAGCACTTACCTCAACCCTAACCCCTCACCCTATTCCTAAGCCCATAATACTAACCCCAACCCCTATTCAATTATGGCTCTGGCCGGGAATCTTGCTCTCGGAAAAGCCCTAACCCACTAACCCTACCACTAGTTCTAACCCAAACTCTAATCCTAAACCCCTAACTACAACCCTAACCCCCATCCCTAACCCCTAAACTTTACTAACCCTATTCCAAACCCCCTAACCGTATCCCCTAACTCTAACCCGTTAATCCAAACTCCAACCCCCTAACCCTTTAGCCTTAACCCTATTCCTAACCTCCAACCCGAACCCCTAAAGCCTATTCCCTAACTCAGACCCTATTCCTAAAACCAAAACTACACCTAACCACTTACCCTCACACTATTCCTAACCCCCTAAACCTAACACCCCCAACCCCCTAAACTAAAAACCCTAACACTCTAACCCTAATCCCATAACTCAAACCCCTAACCCCTTAACCCTAGCCACATAACCCCCTAAGTCTAACCCTATTTTTTACCCTAAGCCTCTAACCCTATTCTTAACCTTAACCCCAACCCTATTGCCTAACCTAAAACCCCTAACTCCTTAAGCCAATCACCCAAACCCTATTCCCCTAACACTAACCCAAATTTATCCCCCTAACCCCAACCCCTAACACCTTCACTCCAACCCTATCCACTAATACTAACCCCCCTAATACAAACCCTAACACATAACGTTAACTCCTTAACTTTCTAACCCTAACCTGCTAACCCTAACCGCAACCCTGTAACCCTACCCCCTAACCTTCGCCCTAAAACCATAACCCCCTAAACCTAAGCCCAACCATAACACTCTCACCCTATTCCTAAACCCTAACCTCTAAACTCTAACACAAACCCTACCCCCTAATCCCCAAACCCTAACCCTAGCACCCTAGCCCTCAACCCCCTAACCCTTTTACCTCAAACGTATTCCTAACTCTAACCCCCAACTCTAATTTATAACCCTACCCCAACCCCCTATCCAAAACCCTACCCCCTAACCACATACCCTCACCCTATTCCTAACCCCCACTCCTAACCTAAAAACCCTAACTATAACTCCTTAACCCCTCACCTTAACCTTTTCATAACCCCTAGCCCTAACCCCCTACCCTATTCCTAAACCCTAACACTCTAACCCCTTCGCCTCATTCCATACCCCAACCCTATTCCAAACCCCCCAAACCTAATCTCTAAACCCTAGCCCCTAACTCCCTAAATTCAACCCCATCCTTTCACTCTAACCCTATTCCTAACCCTAACCCCAAACGCTAACATCCTAACCCCCTAACCCTATTCCTAACCCATTATGGCTCTGGCTGGGGATTTCGCTCCTGGAGGAGCCCTAACTCCTAACCCGAACTCCATCCTGAATTCTAATCCAAACGCTAACCCTAAACCACTAATCCTAACCCCCAACCACTAGCCTCTAAACCCTATTCCTAACCCCCTAAACCTTTGCCCAAACCCTAACATCTAACCCTACCCCTAACCCAACATCTTAACTATAAACCTAACCCTATCCCCTAAGCATAATCCCCTAACCCCAACCCCTTAGCCCTAACATCCTAACCCATACCCCAACGTCCTAACACTCTAACCCTAACCCCAACCTCTAACCCCTAACCTTTAAAAATATTCCTAACCCCGACCCTGAACTCTAAACCCTATCTACTAACGCCAACCCTTTTACTAACCCCCTAACCCAAACCCTACCCCCTTACTCTATTCTTAACCCCAACCCTAACACCATCACAAATCGCTTTACAGCAAGGGCTCTGTCCAGGGACTCCTGGGACTGTCTTGAGGAAGACCTTGACATCCCTGTTCATATATGGAGAGTGACATTAAGGGATTTGTAATGCGAGCATCCCCGGCCAGAGCGTAGTCAACACTCTGGCCGGGGATTCCTCTCCAAGAGGGAGCCCCTGATGTCGCAGTCCATATATAAACAGTAACATTAGGGGCTTTAAGATGCCGGAATCCCTAACCAGAGCGTCAGGAAAAGCCCTAATCCTATCCCTTAACTCTAACCATAGCCCCTAACCCCTTAACCCAAACTCTAACACCCCAACCCTAACCACACAAACCTCTAAACCCTAACAACTAACCCTATCCCCTAACCCACTAAACCTTACCACTTAACCCTAGCACCCTAACCCCATAATTCTTACCCTAACTCTTACCCTAAATCCCAACCCTGATCTTCTAACCCTAACCACTAACCCTATTCCTACCCCTAATCCACAACCCTAACTGCTAAACCCTAACCCTTATCCTAACCCCTTTAAAATTGCACCCCAACCCCCTAACACTGTAACCCTAACCATATTCCTAATCCCCAACCCTAGCCCCTAACCTCTAAATCCTAACACCAACCCTATTCCTAACGCTAACAACTAACCTCTAAACCCTAACCCTATCCCCTAACCCTAGCATCCTAACTCCAACTCCCTAACCCCCACCCCTTAACCCTAACACCCTACCCATTTAAACTTAACCATATTCCTAACCCTAACCCGCAACCATAGCCCCTAACCTCTAAACACTATCCCTTAACCCCAAACCTATTCCTAACCCCAACCCACTACCCTCACCGTATTCCTAACCCTTTTCGAACCTTAACCCCTAACCCCAACCCTACACCGATTCTAACCCTGTTCCTAACCCCAACTCCTAACATTCTAATTTCCTAACCCGCTAACCCCAACCCTAACCCCAATCCTACCCCAACCCTTGCCCTAAACCTATTTCTAACACTATCCTCTAAACCCTAACACAAACCCTAATCCCCAAAACCTAACCCCTTAACCCTAGCATCCTAACCCCTTAACCCTTTTTCCTTAACCCTGACTCTAATCCTAACCCCAAGCCCCTATCCACAACCCCTAACACACTAACTTCCTAACCCACTAACTTAAAACATAACCCCAACGTAGGCAACACTCTGGCTGGGGATTACGCTCCTAGAGGAAGCCCCTGACGTCCCTGTCCATACATGTACAGTAACATTAGGGGCTTTAAGATGCTGGAATCCCCAACCAGAGCGTCAGCAATGCTCTGGCCGGGGATTTCGCTCCTGGAAAAGCTCTAACCCTAACCCCTAAAACCCTATCCCTAAATGTAGCCCCTAACCAAGAACTTTACAGCAAGTACTCTGGCCGGGGATTCCTGTTTTGAGAAAGACTTTGGCATCCCTGTTGATATATGGAGAGTAACGTTAAGTGCTCTGTAATGCGAGAATCCCTTGACAGAGCGTCGGCAAAACTCTTGCCGGGGATTCCACTCCTAGAATGAGCCCCTGAAGTCAATGTCCATAAATGGACAGTGACGGCAGGGGCTATAAGATGCCGGATTCCTCAGCCAGAGCGTCGGAAACACTATGCCTGGGGATTCTGCTCCTAACCTTAAACCTAGCCCTCTTACCCTAACCTTCTAACTCTAACTCCAACCCTAAACCTAACCCTATTCCTGACCCTAACCACTAAACTCTAAATCCTAATCCTATCCCCCAATCCTAACTCCTAAACCTAGAACCCAAACCCCTTAACCCAAGCACCCTAAGCCCCTAACCCTAACACTATTCCTAACCCCCTAACTATAACCCCAACCCTAACTCAAACCACCTCACCATAACCACAACTCTAACCCTCTATCCCCTAACCGAGAGCTTTACAGCAAGCACTCTGGCGGTGGACTCCTTCCTGGCTTGAGAAAGAACTTGACGTCAGTATTCATATATGGAGTGTGGCATCAAGGGCTTTGTAATGCGAGAATCCAAGGCAATGCTCTGGCCGGGGATTCCGCTCTTGAAAAAACCCTATCCCCTAAATCCCAACCCCTTAACCCTAATGCCTAACCCCCTAACCAAGCGCTTTGCAGCAAATGGTCATGTCGAGGACTCCTCTCTTGAGAAAGACCTTTATGTCACTGTCCATATATAAACAGCGATATTGGGGACTTTAAGATGCCGGAAATTTCAGCCAGAGCATCGGAAAATGCTCTGGCTGGGGATTCCGCTTCTGGAAAAGCTGTAACCCTAAACCTAACCCTATAACCCCCTAACACTAACATCTACCCTCTAAACCCCTAACGCCCCAAACCCTTACCCTAACCCTCTAACACCCTAACTCCAACCCTAACCCGCTAACCTCCTAACCCTCTTACTCCCTAAACCCCTAACCAAGTTCTTTACAGAAAGCGCTCTCGCTTAATATATCCACCTCTGCTTCAGAGGATTAGCAGGCCTGTGTCTGCTGTCATGCAGTGATGACATGATAACTACCTACACATGATTGCTCTAGCCAGTCGCTGGCCTCAGCATTGACGCAGCGGTCACGTGCGTGAAGCTGAAATTTCATCACTGCAGGACAGCTAAAATGAGTGGTGAGACCATCGGAGCGGCAGGGATATACCAGGTGAATAATGTTTCCTCGTGTGTAATGTGTAAATGTATTTGTGTAATGTGCATGTGTGTATAATGTCGATATATGTTTGTGTGTAGAGTGTAATGTGGATATATGTGTTTGTATAGTGTGGATATATGTATGTGCTTAATTTGAATATATGTAAATGTATCTGTGTAATGTATTTGTATGTACGTGTGTGTGTGTGTGTGTGTGTGTGTGTGTGTGTGTGTGTGTGTGTATGGAAGTATGTATGTATGTGTGTGTGTGTGTATGGAAGTATGTATGTGTGTGTATATGGAAGAATGTGTGTGTGTGTGTGTGTATATGGAAGAATGTGTGTGTGTATGGAAGTATGTAGGTGTGTGTGTGTGTGTATGGAAGTATGTAGGTGTGTGTGTGTGTGTGTGTGTGTATGGAAGTATGTATGTGTGTGTGTGTGTTTGTGTGTGTGTGTGTGTGTGTATGTATGTGTATGTCGTGTGTGTGTGTATGGAAGTATGTAGGTGTGTGTGTGTATGGGGGTGTGCGTGTGTGTGTATATGTGTGTGTATGGAAGTATGTATGTGTGTGTGTGTGTATGTATGTCGTGTGTGTGTCGTGTGTGTATGGAAGTATGTAGGTGTGTGTGTGTGTGTGTGTAAGTATGTAGGTGTGTGTATGGAAGTATGTAGGTGTGTGTGTATGGAAGTATGTAGGTGTGTGTGTGTGTGTGTGTGTGGGTGTGTGTGTGTGTGTGTGTGTGTGTGTGTGTGGGTGTGTGTGTGTGTGTGTGTGTGTATAGGGGTGTGTGTGTGTATGGGGGTGTGCATGGGGGTGTGTGTGTATATGTGTGTGTGTGTATGGAAGTATGTATGTGTGTGTGTATGTATGTGTATATCGTGTGTGTGTGTATGGAAGTATGTAGGTGTGTGTATGGAAGTATGTAGGTGTGTGTGTATGGAAGTGTGTGTGTGTGTATGGGTGTGTGTGTGTGTATGGGGGGGTGTGTGTGTATGGGGGGGTGTGTATGGGGGTGTGTGTGTGTGTGTGTGTTTTTTCGTGTGTGTGAGTATGTGTGTGTGTGTGTGTGTGTGTGTGTGTGTGTGATCTTTAAAGACTAATGCTGCCCCTTCAGATTTGTATTTGTTATAAGTCCTCTTATCTTGTCATTTATTGTCTTTTTAACATTAGAAGCAAGCTTTTTCTAGTTTCATTTTAGGGTTTTTTAATACTTGTTACTTATAGGATTATATTTTACAGTGTAATTACTTAAAGTACATGTAAAGCATTCCCATGTAGTGTCTGTATATTTATTTGACAATAGTTACTCCCAGTCTATTTCCTCTTGTGCAGCCCTCAACCGGGAGAAATTGGCCTTTTTAATATGCAGTCAGTGTTTTACCCTCCCAGCCTGTTTGCTTTTAAGGTTCTGTTCATGTGGAGTTTTTGCAGGCAAAAAATTCTGCCTGGAAAAATCAGCTCCGCCTTTTTTTAAGTGTTTTTTTTACCACACACGTTTTTTGACACAGTTTTTGATGCGTTTTCCTACGTGGTTCTTTATGCCCATTTTAAAGCGTTATTTTTATCTCCTTCTTCAACAGGCAAAGGAAGAAAAAAAAACGCAAGCATTTTTTTTTTTGCTTAAAAACGCTTCAAAAACGGTCGCGGCCGTTCACAGCATTTTTCCGTCTCTCATTGATTTCAATAGGGTTTTTTGAGGCGGAAAACGAATCTAGAAAGGTCATATCACATACGTAGTGGAACCATTATACCCTAATGTTTTCTCCTTCTTTAGTAGCGTACAACTCAAGTGCCAACTTCCATTACATGATAGTGTCTCAACAGGACTCTTTCTACAATAGATCTGGGGGTCGGCCAGTGAATACTTTTTCTCTATGTTCAGCTTAACAACAATACCAATGATGATGATGATGATGATGATGATATCCCTGCCTCTTTTCTATAGTAGTCTCAGTACATGTTTTAATATGATATCATTGATAAATGAATAATGAATTGAGTATTTCTCTAGCTGTGACCATCTCATGACTATCACCACATATGGAGCATCCTGCGCACTGACTATTACTAAGCCTCTCCATATTTCTCAGCATTTTCTGCTCCTTTACCCTGCGATCATATAGTCAGAAGTAACATATAAGTTCTCTCCTCACTGTTCAGACGTCATGGGTTTTCTGCTAGGATGGACACACCAGTATTTACAATGTGTCTCTTCTTCTAGATGTTTGTAGGAATCTTCTTGTAGCCAGGATCTCCTTCTCTGTGCTGGTTGGTGTCTTCTAGATGTTGAAGGTGGTCATCTTCTAGGTATATGCAGGAATCTTCTAGCTGCTAACTGGGGTCTACGTGTTGTCAGGACTCTTTAAAATCTCAAAGACTGGGATAAAGATCTCCTGAAAAAAAAAAAAAAGAAAAATATTTTGAGACAAAAAACGACAAATATATAACCTACAAAGAAATTGATGCTACCAAAAAAAGTGTAGAAAATGTAAAAAATCTTTATTGGAATAAAAATGAAAAGCTACATGTCAATACAATTAAATGAAAAAGACTCCACAAGACTCTACAGAAGAAAAGGACAGCTCATTGTGTGACTCACAAAGAAAATAATAATTAGATAAGACCCCATGGCTGCACAGACCTGCGTAATGTAGGTCATATATAAATACCAAATGGTATGGAATAAACAACTATACAGTGCAAAAAAGCAGTCAGCGCATAAGTAAGAGCAAAAATGAATCAACTATTAAAACAAGTATGGAGGGATATAACATACCCATAATAAGGTTGTTCAGGAGCACCAACACAGTGAGTGCCCACCCAGACGCACGTTTCAGCGCTAAATGCCTTCATCAGGGTGTGGCGCTGATAGTACACACACAGTATTTAAATGAACGCTAGCCAATGGTGCTTAAATATATCCAGGTGATATATATATATATGCCCATAAATCAGATCAGTGCACTCACTGTTTACTATTGGTGGCAATATGTGGTCGAGTACATGGCCGGACTACAGAAACGGCAACAACGAGACACTGGGGCGGAAACACATCAGCGCGTCACCTGACGCGGTCACGTGTGTCAGCAACCCAGCGTGTCATGGGTGACGAATCGGAGGCCGGTCAGTCACAACCAATCAGAATGCAACCAGTGATTGAAGGCATGAAAAGCATTCAGAAGGATATTAACCCTGTACGGGCAGTCCAATAGCGATGCAGACATGAAGTGTAAGTCTAAACCCAAAATACAGAGAGACAAGATAGTTATACAGATATATTGCACATGTATCATACAAATACATATAAATATATGGACACAAAGTGATGTGTGATGAAGAGTGTCAACGTGTAGGTAGTAATCAAGTGTGGAACATTATTATCAATTATAATGTGTGAAAAAAGACCAATATATACGTGCCAAAAGGAACAATCCAGTGCACAACCTGAACATAGTAGGTAAGTGACAGGTAAGAAATGATATTAAACACAATAAAGTGTTGTTTATATAGAACATGTGTAAGTAAAAGAGTGAAAAGGTAATAAATGTATGGTGACAAAATAAAAGAAATAAAAAACGAAAAATAAAATAGTGTGAATAGGCGTGTGCGATGAAAAAAGAAGAAAAAAACAACGTGTGTATTATGCATCAAAAAATAAAATGGACTACAAGTGCCATGCACAAAGCAGATTTTAGTTACATGTCGATATATCTAATACAACAAGCCTCAAAGGTGCAGAATATAATATGCAGTGATCTGCAGACAGAGCCCGCTTTTCTATTGTCTGTGAAGATCATCAGAAGTAGGAAATCATTGTTGAGGATGAAGATCATGACAACCCGAAAATTGCACAGTCAACACAGGCAGCGTAAACCATATATCTAATCTGTATACATAAATAAAGAAATGTAGATTAAAATCAAAATAAGAACATAAAATCAAAAATACCCGACTAAAAGCTTTGGTAGCAGTCAGAGAAATGCAGCAACACCAATGTTCTCATTGAGACCCCTCGGTTGTGTTGTCTTAAGCCTCCATATCCACTTGCATTCTGATTGCAAAAGCCTCTTTTTACATCTCGTCCTCGCATATCAGTATTGATGTGATCTATTCCCTTCACTCTCACAAGTCTAGAGTTACACGCATGATGTAGGTGAAAGTGTTGTGGAATCGTCTTCAGCTGTTCCATATACTCTACTGGTTTGGCATTTTCAATGTCTCTAACATGTTCTCTTACGCGAAAGCGCAATTCTCGGGTTCTCATGCCAATATACATTTTAGGGCAAGGGTAAGTTGCATGATAGATCACACCTGTAGTGCCACATGTAATTGGCCATGTTTTTCAACCCACTTGAGTCAACAAAACCTTGAGAGCGTTCAATATTAGGGCAACTAATACAGTCGCCGCAAGGGTTACAATCCCACTTAGGACCAATCTTTCCAAAACATTTACCCGGTTTTTCCACTGTTCGGTAACTGAACTATTGCGTCACGTAAAGAACGCGCTCTACATGGTGCAACAGCAAGATAATTTGGTAGTACTTTCTGTAGAATTGGATCATTGAGGAGCATCGGCCAAAATGTGTTTGAGGTGTCCCTCATTTCTGACCAAATGATACGTGTTCGTAAATCTTACCTTAGGAGAAATTCCTTATTTTTAGTTACAGTTTGTAATAGCTGTGCACGAGGGGGAGCTGTGCACGTGGTCGTCAATGGGCTTTATTAACATTGCGGCGGCTGCAGCCCTGTTGAGCAAGTCTCTTTCTTAACTCAGTCGTGCGGAATTTCAAATCTTCATGAGTTGAACAAATTTTCTTAACACGCAGTAATCGTCCAGTTGGTATAGCTTCGACGGTGTGGCGGGGATGTGAAGACGTGGCGTGAAGAAATGAGTTTGTTGATGTCTCTTTACGATGCAAATCTGTCTGGAGACAACCATTATGGTTCCTTCTAGTTAGTATGTCCAAAAAATCTATCTCAACATGATTCCACTTGCATGTTAATTTAATGTTACGTGTATCATAGTTAAATACACTGATGAATTCCATTAATTCATCCGAAGTCCCCTGCCAGATCATGAAGATGTCATCAATGAACGGGCCCAGAAAAGGAGCTGGTTCATTGATATCTCATGATCTGGCAGGAATAGGTCCCTCTCCCACAGCCCCAGGAACAGGTTGGCGTATGAGGGTGCACAGGCTGCCCCCATTGCCGTGCCCTGGATTTGCAGGTAGAAGGACCCATTGAACGTGATAAAAATTGTGTTTGAGAACAATGTCCGATAGGGTTAGCAACAACTCTGAAAAGTCTTTCCTATATTGCTCATATGCAAAAAGGTGGCCACTGCATGCAACCCATCCGTATGCTGGATGCCGATATATAGTGACTCAATGTCACAAGTTACCAAAATATGTCTGTCATCTAAATGAATCTCTTCAATTTTCAACAACAAATCTGCAGAGTCGCACAGATACGAAGGTAGACATTCCACTAATGGTTTTAAATGGTGGTCGACCCATTTGCACACCTTCTGAGTTAACCCCCCGGTACACAATATAATTGGCCTACCTGGAGGGTCCTTATGAATTTTGGGTAGTAGAAAAGGCGTCTGTATCGTTGGCTCAGTCACAATCAGTGCCTCTATTAGGGACTTGGAGAGGACTCCGGCATCCATACCATCTTGTAGAATGTGGATCATCTTTGCTCTAAAGGATAATAAAGAATTGTACGTTAACCTTCTACAACAAGTGGAGTTTTTTTTTATTGAGTTTTTTTTTTTAATTGATGTATTTTTTATTTTTCCAAACATAACAAACAAGCGAACAACAATTCAACAATATTTCCCATGGCAATAGCATCTCTGAACACTTATATCATTATTTTGCATATTATATAATCTACAATTTGTATAAATTACTTCAAATGATCCTAGTTGGAGCGAGGACAGAATTAGAGATTTTACCCCAAAGACAAATTGAAAAAGTGTCAATATTCATAGGAGATGAAACACACTAAATAAACCATAAAGAAGGGGGAAGGGAAGTATAGAGGGGGGGAGGGGGAAGAGGATGGACACGTGTATCCCCATCGTTACCGCGATTCAATACAGATATTAAGGAATCAGATCATGATTGGTGTCACACCAGACAGCTGATGCTCCAGATACCAAGTTGTGGAGCCAAAGCATGCAATCAGTTTTTGTTTTATATGAAGTGGTAAGAGAGGTATAAAGTTCTCCCACAACTTAAAAAAGGCTTCAGTTTTGTGCTCTTTTCGATGGGAGGTTTCCACCCAATCCATTCGGAAAATATAAGATATATTTTCTAGGGAAATACGATGTGTGGGGTGTGTATTATTTATCCAAACCTGGAGAATGGCCTTCCTAGCAGCCGCAGAGACATCGTATAACAGTTGTTTGTGATGTTTCAGGATAAAGAGCATGGAAGGTGGCAGTATCCCAAAGAGACCCCACTTTTGGGTTGAGGGGCATGGTATGGACAGGGTGTTCGACACAAAATATTGTATCTTTCGCCAAAAGTCAACAATAGTTGGGTATAACCAGAGACAATGTAATTGCGGTGCTCCACACTTTAAACACGAATGGTCAGAGGAGTTACCCATGAGAAAGCCCCTATAAGGGGACACGTCAGCCCTATGGGCTATTGTAAAAGACATCTCCCAGGACATGGCTGATGGGAGGTATTTGGCAGCCATAGTTACAGATGATAGGACATCGTCATGAGTTGTTTGATCTAAGTGGTCAACCCAGTAAGATACGCCTGATCTCGATTTAGTGTAGTCCAATGGCTGTCTTAAAACGTTATAATAGGTAGTGATTAGTCTTTTTCGGCATTGATGAGATGGAGTTTAGTGACAGAAGAAGTCATCCCAGTCTTGGTCTTGTAAGTGTCTAATGACCTTGTGAGCATAGCTACAGGCCTGCATGTAATAAAATGGGTGTTGGCCCAAAAAATCATATTGTATACGTAGTTCATTAAATGAGTATGGACGACGAGTGAGCATGTTAGTTATCTGATTAATACATGTCAACCCCTCCCCCCCAACCCATCCACGAAAAACCACATGGAGGTTGGCATTTTGGAAGTCAAAGTTATGGACCCAAGGAAGAAGTAGGAAAAATCTAGGGTTTAAACCTAAGTGTTGCCTGACCTTGGTCCATGTTTCCAGGAGGACATGACTAGGGGGTTAGCCCGTTCATCAGGTGATAGAGCCGAGTAGGGAGTGTGTAAGAGGCATGTTAAGGAAATGGGTTTTGAAAATTGTTGGTCCAATGTAGAATCAGAAAAGCAGGAGCTGCCGGTTATCCAATCTCCAATCACTCGTAGTTGAGCTGCCATATTGTATAAGTGAATCTGTGGAAAATTAATCCCTCCATTTTCATGATGTTGCTGCAATATGCATAGGCTCACTCTTGGTCTCTTTTGCCTAACATCAACTGGTCTCAAGTATATAGGCAAGGATTGTAGTAAGTATAACAATTTAGGGAAGACAACCATTTTTAATAGATTAGCCCTACCTAAAAATGATAGAGTAAAGTGCCTCCAAGCCATGAGTTGGGATTCCAAATATGCAATAATGGGATTAAGGTTTCGTTGATATAAATTTGATGGTTGTCTTGTGATGCGTACCCCCAAATAGGGAATGTAATCAGAGTTCCATTTAAATGCATGCTTCGAAGACCAGAGTGGCCTGGAGGGACCCTTAAGAATTAGGGCTTCTTATTTTTGTAGATTGATCTTGAAACCTGACAGGGCACCATAAATTGGGATATCCTGGAGGATTGGTTGTAAAGTAGAGGCAGGGTTAGATATGAAGAACAAAATATAATCTGCAAATGCCGATAGTGTAATTTGAGAATCTCCAATTTGTATGCCTTGAAAACATGCTAGGGACTGGAGATGACGGAGAAGTGGATCTAGGGATAAATGAAACAGTAACGGTGAGAGAGGGCATCCCTGACGCGTACCCCTGAAAATTGAGATAGGAGGTGAGTTAAGCCCATTGATGGTAAGGGATGTGGTAGAGCAGGCCTGTGAGCGTGAAAGGAATGTTAGAAAGCGGTCCCCGAAGGCCCGGGACTGCAACACCGCTGTGAGAAATGGCCATGATACAGAGTCAAACGCCTTTTCCGCGTCAAGTCTCAGCAGCATGGTCACTGGGGAGGAGGGGTCTAGTGCAGACACCGTGGCTGCTACAACCTGACGGATACCTTTAGTGGAATGTCTATTCCTTAAGAAACCCAGTTGGGTTGGGGCAATGATCAGTCCAAACATGGTTTGGAGGCGGTCGGCCAAAATCTTTGTTAGGAGATTATAGTCTTGGTTTAAAAGGGAAATCGGACGATATGAGGAAAGGAGGGTTGGATCCCTGTCAGGTTTGGGAAGCAATATGGTCCTGGACGCATGAAAGTTAGGCAGGTCAATCTCCCCACTAAATATGGCTTGTAAGGTCCTCGTCAATGTCGGTACAATATCTGGAAAAAGTTTGTAGTATTCAGCCGATAGGCCGTCAGGACCCGGCGTTTTATTATTGTGTAGCTTAGAGATTGCTAAAGCAACCTCCGCCTCCGTGATATCATTATTTAAAAAGAGGCGTTTTTTCAATTGGCGATTTGCTTCATAAATATACATCTGGTGGCCAAAATACCACATTTCTGCGTTTATCGGCAGGTTTTACTACCACCTCTCTCTCTCTCTCTCTCTCTCAGTAGGGGGGCCCCATGTTTGGGTAACAGCCCAGGGCCTACTTAATCCGCCACTGTTTAGGGGGCCTCGTTCTGGAGATAGGCGCCGGTCACAGAGGTGGGACTCCCATCTATCTGACATTTATGACATATCCTGTGGAGATAAAAAAAAAGGAGATTTTTGAAGCAGCACTAGTCCCGAGTATGGTGCGGTGCACGCTGTCAAGCCAGGCAAACCCACTCCAGCACGATGTATATCCAAAGAAGTAGTAGGACAACAGCACACGTCTTCAAATCATCAAAGTGGTTTTATTGTCAAGACATCCACAAACGACAAGCAACGTTTCGACCCATAGTGAGTTGACAAAGACCCTTCACTCACTATGGGTCGAAACGTTGCTTGTCGTTTGTGGATGTCTTGACAATAAAACCACTTTGATGATTTGAAGACGTGTGCTGTTGTCCTACTACTTCTTTGGATATATATCCTGTGGAGATGTCATAAATGTCCTTCATGGGAAAACCCATTGAAGGGGATAGACAAATCTTACCTGTCCATACAGAAGTGACATTAATACATTGGGAGGAGCTTTCAGTTGCCGGTTAGTTGTCCGTTCTACGATGGTTGGAAACCGAACAGTTTCTATGGCGATGACGTAACATGGGAGCCCTGCATGTTGTCCAGTGGGAGCGGAGTCTGTTTAGAAAGAGAGAAATCCAATATTTATTATAATATTACAGGAAAAGGTATAGTAGGGGATAATGTTTTATCCATAGCACCTTAAACATCCTGATTAGAGAGCGGACCCTGTCCCATATATACATATAACTGAACAGTACTTTATATACAGTATATATGAGGAAAGTAAAGAGGGAGTACAGTATATACAGTGAGGACACGTCTCATATATACATATAACTGAACAGTACATTATATAGAGTATATATGAGGACAGTAAAGAGGGAGTACAGTATATACAGTGAGGACACGTCCCATATATACATATAACTGAACAGTACATTATATACAGTATATATGAGGACAGTAAGGAGGGAGTACAGTATATACAGTGAGGACATGCTCCATACATATATACATATAACTGAACAGTACATTATATACAGTATATATGAGGACAGTAAGGAGGGAGTACAGTATATACAGTGAGGACATGCTCCATACATATATACATATAACTGAACAGTACATTATATACAGTATATATGAGGACAGTAAGGAGGGAGTACAGTATATACAGTGAGGACATGCTCCATACATATATACATATAACTGAACAGTACATTATATACAGTATATATGAGGACAGTAAAGAGGGAGTACAGTATATACAGTGAGGACACATCCTATATATACATATAACTGAACAGTACATTATATACAATATATATGAGGACAGTAAGGAGGGAGTACAGTATATACAGTGAGGACATGCTCCATACATATATACATATAACTGAACAGTACATTATATACAGTATATATGAGGACAGTAAGGAGGGAGTACAGTATATACAGTGAGGACATGCTCCATACATATATACACACGACTGAGAAGTACATTTTGTTTCCGGACAGTCTGCAGGATATTTATGTAGTGGAGCCCCCAGCAAGGCACCTCCGCCCTGAATATGTGTAGATAAGGGACTCCAGCAGATCGCTTGTTAGGTCCATGTAGAAGCTCAAACACTTCATGGTCCTTAATAATAAGATGGGGGTGATGCATTGTCACAGGCACAACTAGAGGTACAGGCCTGGTTATCCATATTTGTGCCCCCGAGTGGCCACTATTTTACCACTGATCTCTATAAAATGGCAATATAATAGGGATTTTCCGGTTTCATGTAACTAGATGCTTAAATTTTGTATAATGAAAAGTTCGGCAACTTACTAATTCCTCAGCATTTTTAAGATATCTGTTTGTGGTCAGTGAATGGGAATATTCTTGTTTATATCCAGGAACATGCCTGATATTTCTCGCAGCTGATAGTTTGCTACAATTGGATCCATTCTAGGTCAGGATTTTCCTCACTGTTTCTGCTATTCATGCCCTCCGGCTTACTCTCTGCTCTGTAGAAGTTCCAGATTTGGGGGTGGGTTGTTGTTAAGGGCAGATGGGTGAAATGTCCCAGGCCCGCTTGCTTCATCATCTTGGTACATACAAGCAGAGCAGCCCCAGGCTACTGCACATGCCCAAAAACGTCTTGTATTATTCCATGTGCAGCACTAGGTGGGGAGGGGGCAAGTGCCAAAAGAACGTTTACCCAACCGTGCACCACAGATAGAGGCTGCCATTGGGGTTGCATACGGTTTATTTACTTACAGACGCAAATCCTATAAACCTAGAAATTCACGGTACTGATGTCAGCTTTCTGTAATTTAACCACTGGGTGACATACATATACAGTGCCATGCAGTTAGCACAAAGTACCGTAATTGTACAGTACTTGGATGGTGCGGGAAATAGCGTAGATCCCGGCACGTTACCCCTCAGTTGCTGTGGTCAATAGTGGGGCATCTACGTGGGTAAACAGATGGTGGGGGCTTCCTCTGTCACCATCAGCGCAATCGCAGGTTTCTGATAGGTGCCATGGCAACCGGGGGCCTAAACAAGGCTCCCAGGTCTGCCATGTGTGAATGCTTATAAAGCCATGCCATTATGTACTCAACGCCTTTGTTGCAGAAGTTTTGTTGTGTTACTGGTTGCCCTTGGATCCGACCATAACCCATTCTCCTGGCTATGGTCGGGAAAAGACACATCCCGACCATAGTATGGCTTTGTGGTCGCTTTCAATGTTCTCATGAACACGCTTTATTTCGTTTGCACTCCGGAATATCTAATTATTCCCGAGTGCTTGGTGTGACTACCAGCCTGTAGCTGCAACTGCGCATGTGCAACAGTAGCGCTGCCCAAGTCCCCGCCTGCACTCGGGAACTGGCAACTGTTCCCGAGTGCTTCTACTAAACTTGCATTTCAGCAAGACTGTATGTACCCAGGAACCGGCGACTGTTCCCAAGTGCTTATTCTAAACCTGTATTTCAGCGTGCGCTACTGCTCATGCACAGTCACATCACTGTAGAGGACTGTATGTACCCGGGAACCGGCGACTGTTCCCAAGTGCTTATTCTAAACCTGTATTTCAGCGTGCGCTACTGCTCATGCGCAGTCACATGGCTGTATAGAGGACGGTATGTACCCGGGAACTGGCGACTGTTCCCAAGTGCTAATTCTAAACCTGTATTTCAGCGTGCGCTACTGCTCATGCGCAGTCACATCGCTGTAGAAGACTGTGTGTACCCAGGAACCGGCGACTGTTCCCAAGTGCTTATTCTAAACCTGTATTTCACCGTGCGCTACTGCTCATGCGCAGTCACATCGCTGTAGAAGACTGTATGTACCCGGGATCCGGCGACTGTTCCCAAGTGCTTATTCTAAACCTGTATTTCAGCGTGCGCTACTGCTCATGCGCAGTCACATGGCTGTAGAAGACGGTATGTACCCGGGAACCGGCGACTGTTCCCAAGTGCTTATTCTAAACCTGTATTTCAGCGTGCGCTACTGCTCATGCGCAGTCACATGGCTGTAGAAGACGGTATGTACCCGGGAACCGGCGACTGTTCCCAAGTGCTTATTCTAAACCTGTATTTCAGTGTGCGCTACTGCTCATGCGCAGTCACATCGCTGTAGAAGACTGTATGTACCCGGGAACCGGCGACTGTTCCCAAGTGCTTATTCTAAACCTGTATTTCAGCGTGCGCTACTGCTCATGCGCAGTCACATCGCTGTAGAGGACGGTATGTACCCGGGAACTGGCGACTGTTCCCAAGTGCTTATTCTAAACCTGTATTTCAGCGTGCGCTACTGCTCATGCGCAGTCACATGGCTGTAGAAGACGGTATGTACCCGGGAACCGGCGACTGTTCCCAAGTGCTTATTCTAAACCTGTATTTCAGCGTGCGCTGCTGCACATGCGCAGTCACATGGCTGTAGAAGACGGTATGTACCCGGGAACCGGCGACTGTTCCCAAGTGCTTATTCTAAACCTGTATTTCAGCATGTGCTACTGCACATGCGCAGTCACATCGCTGTAGAAGACTGTATGTACCCGGGAACCGGCGACTGTTCCCAAGTGCTTATTCTAAACCTGTATTTCAGCGTGCGCTGCTGCACATGCGCAGTCACATGGCTGTAGAAGACGGTATGCACCCGGGAACCGGCGGTTGTTTCCGAGTGATTCTAATTTACTATTTCAGCGTCTGCTACAAGTACTAGGACTGCAGTAGCTTCGCTGTTCAAATCTTAGCCGTCACTTGGGAATTACACCTCTGAGTAATCCAGAGCTAGAAACCAGCCTGATAATTATCAGTAATTAATAATAATATTAATTACCAGTCCTCTGATTCCTCCATTGCCGCTGACTGGAGGATTCTATATTTTGCTTCTCTTCACTTATAGACATCTAGAAAAGAAAGAGGTGCTATAATACGTTCCTGGTATATGCTATAGATGTACTGGATCAGTAAAGAGATGTTAGTGTGCCTGGTTTCTCATAAAACTCAAATCATTTTTAAGGGGCAATTAAATCCGTTCTGGGGTACATTCTGCGGAGCCAAACTAGAGATCCCACCTCAAGTCTTCCTATCCAAGAGGTCGCACCGACCACCCCACACTGACTATAAGCCACAAGTATCATGGAATTGTCTCTGACCACAGCCCCTAAATTATTCACCAATCACACCAAAGATCAGATGTCTAGAAGAAATAGCGCTCTCCTTCACATCTGTATAACAGAAAACCATTCTACAATCTATTCAGTGGACCATTTACATCTCATTTATAACATGGGCCTAAGTGTGGCCTAGAGAGGACACCAAATATCTGATATCATTATTAGGAAAAATATTACACATTCAATAGAGACCTCACATGCGCCAAGTTATGACACAAAGTGATATCACTAGTAGTGAAAATAGCCGGACACTGACTTGTGACTTCTGGCCAAATCACTAGAGAGGAAAAGAAAAGGAGACGCGTCAACTAAACTGCGCCACTCACAGCAAAAATATTAAAACCCTGCCCACACAAACCCTACAAAAATGAGCCTTATTTCAGGGGAGACTTTCATGGACACTGCTGATAACCAGAAAGATTGTGTAACATACTGACAAACAAAATATACTGGGCTCGATAACGTCATTGTCATTACACATAGGGATTTCTACATCAGGAACACCTCAAATAATGATGATATCTTGTTACTAGCCGGGATGTAAGGGGCGTCTGGCTGCAACATTTATCACCCCATTCATCGCTACCTTTAATTTGGTGGATCTGACGGCAAGTAGAGTGTCCTTCCTTACCCTGCCACAAATGGAGCATTTTATAGGAGTTCTTCCCATCTTAGACATTTATGGCATACATCAGAGCTGGACCCGCCATAAATGTCTAAGATGGAAAAACCCCTTTAAGCTGCACACTCGTCTGTAAGAGATGAAACACTACTCTATGGCCAGAGGTAGACAACTGACTGTTAGAACGTCCAAATGTCCTCAAGAATATCCTCCAAGAACAAGAACTCCAGAAGAAAACTCTTCTGCAAACAGCAACCAAACCGCATCTGACCGGGGAAATCCAACTCAAAATCACTTTATTACCAGAACTGTATGAATTATTTCTATCACACCTACTTTACTTAGTCATAATACTTTCTATAGGAATTTTATCAACATTTCGGCCCCATTCACACGGCTGTGCCCATAATCACGGCCTGTGATTGTGGGCACGGCCAGCTGCCGATGGCCGCGGGCCACAGTTTCGGGCCGTGCTCTCATACAAAGTATGGGAGCACGGCCCATAAAAAACGAAAAGTAGGACATGCTCCATAATTCACGGCACGGTTCTACGGCACAGACAGCTATCCGTAGCGATACGGAAAGGTTTCTGCGGCCAATAGAACCAGGCGGTTCTGTTTTTTTACAGTCATGTGCATGGGGCCTTAAATTGTTACTAAACATAGTGACATGTCAGAAGTTTTGATCGGTGGGAGTCCTAGCACTGAGACCCCCACTTATTGCTAAAATGAAGCAGCAGAAGCGGCAGGGTGAGCGATGTACTGCTTTGTTTCTGATCGTCTTCCCTCGGAAAGTTGAGCAAACGGTGTACAGACTCAGAGTTTACATTTAGTCCGTACAACGCTCGCTCAGTTTTCCGTGGAAAGCCAATCAGAAACCATGCGGCACAGCACTCACCCAAGCGCTTCTGCCGCTTCGCTGTAGCAGTCGGGGGGGGGGGGTCTCAGTGCTGAGACCCCCACTGATCAAAACTTCTGCTATGTCACTTTGATATGTTAAAAGTTTAGTTACACTTTATCAGCCTCACGCAAAACTAAAAACATACCTTTACCCAACTGCCCCATGACAATCACAATACCTAAACGGCTCCAACGCCAGCCACAAAGTCCTATAAATTAATCAAATTAATCAGTTCCGCGTTTTTTTCTGCCACCCATTGATTTCAATGAGGGGTCAGAGGCGGAAACCGCTCCAGGAAAGTGATTTGGGGCATTTTTTTGGCGCTGATTCCGTTGCGGTTTCCGTGTGAACCGACCTGTGGAGCATTCACCATCTTGATTCTCTGAACTTGGAAATAGACACCTGAAAAAGAAGAAGGAGGTGTGAGAATACATTCCTGGTAAATGCTATCGATTTCTATATAACGCCGATGTCTGTAAGAAATCCATGAAATAAGATGTTACTGCAGCGTGTGATCCTACAACTACAATCTATCCGGATACTTACCAGTCGCTGATACTAATCATAAAGGGGGCAGTTTATTAACACTGGTGTTTTATACTCCAGTCTTAATAGAAAAAAAATTGAACGTAAAGTGCGACACATTTATTAAGAGGCAAAAGCATTTTAATAAATGTGTTGCATTTTTCTGCTGGGCCGTGCGGTAAAATTGTGCAGCAATGACCACACCATGCACCATAGCATCCCTCCCACGTCTCCCATAACATAAAGAAACACATACTCACCTCACCGCTCTTCTTCTCCCCTCCATCTCGTCATCATTTCAGCGCCGCTCATACATAGTGGATGCCGAGAAGTGTCAGAGCCATATATGCAGGAGCGGATTACAATGAGGGCAATGTGGGCACTTGCCCAGGTCCCGAGGCTGAAGGGGGACCAGTTTGCCCCGGTTTTCCCGAACTGGTTGTTAAAATTACAGCTGGTTCAGAGAACCGGGGTGAAACAGGACTTTTTACCCAATTGTATCCGTGTCCTTAGGATGCAGATACAACTGATTACTATTGCACTGGCTTTTTTTTCTGTGGGCAGCATTGGGGCAATATCTACAGGACACTCTATTTACACTCGGCAATATCTACAGGGGACATTTTGACTGGCGCGATCTACAGGGGGCAGTGTGACTGGCACTATTTACAGAGGTTATTGTGACGGTCATTATTTACAGAGGGCATTGTGACTGGCGCTATCTACAGGGGGCATTGTCACTGGCACTATCTACAGGGGGCATTGTTAGTGTGTGTGGTGGTTTACTTTACAGTGTTTGACACAATTTAATTAATGGAGACAGCGTATGCAGGTATTATATTCAGAGGCACGGAGTATAGTACTATTATAGTCAGGGGCATGGAGTGTGGCACCATGAGAATTTTATCTTCGTTTATAGGTGCGGAAATCTGACCGGCAAACTCTGCAGAAATGGGCTGTGGCTGGGAGAAGTCATCATAGAGGTCTGGTCCCCATGGAGAAGAAAAGAGAAGAACAACGAAAAAGAATCGTCACATGTGAGTCACTCAATGTAAATGTTTATTCTCCGTGACTGATCAGTACTGTAGTCACACCCATTATCTCGCTGCAGATCATACAGTATCGTTCTCTTTTGTGAAACAACAACTTCCAGCATATCCTAACCATTGTTCTGGCTATATTGGGAGCAGAAGTTTAAGGTCAAACAAACTTATATGGCAAGGGTTAAACTGAATTTGCATATGATCTCTGTACCGAGCTGTATTTGTGCTGGTGCTATATTTATGTATTGAGCTTGGTTCTGGTGCTGTATATATGTACTGAGTTTTGTTCTGGTGCTGTATATATGTACTGAGTTTTGTTCTGGTAATGTATATATGTAGTGAGCTTGGTTCTGGTTTTGTATTTATTTATTGAGCTTAGTTGTGGCACTGTATATATGTACTGAGCTTGTTTCTGGCAGGGTATATGTACTGAGCTTGGTTCTGATTTTGTATTTATGTAATGAGCTTGGTTCTGGTGTTGTGTTGATGTACTGAGCTTGGTTCTGGAGCTGTATTTATGTACTGAGCTTGGTTTTTGTGCTGTAGTTATGTACTGAGCTTGGTTCTGGTGCTGTATTTATGTACTGAGCTTGGCTCTGTTGTATATATGTACTGAGCTTGGATCTGGGGCTGTATATTTGTACTGAGCTTGGTTCTGGTATTGTATTTATATTTAAAAGATCTCTGTACCGAGCTGTATTTTTGCTGGTGCTATATTTATGTATTGAGCTTGGTTCTGATGATGTACATATGTACTGAGGTTTGTTCTGGTCTGTATATTTGTATTGAGCTTGGTTTAGGTTTTGTACGTATGTACTGAGCTTGGTTCTGGAGCTGTATTTATGTACTGAGCTTGGTTCTGATGTTGTATTTATGTACTGAGCATGGTTCTGGAGCTGTATTTATATACTGAGCTTGGTTCTGGTACTGTATTTATGTACGGAGCTTGGTTCTGGTGCTGTATATATGTAGTGAGCGTGGTTCTGGGGCTGTATATATTTACCTTATCTTAAAGGGGTTGTCCGAGATATATTTTTATTTTAAATTTAAACACACAATGCACACATTAACTATTGAATAATATACTTACCTGTGCAATCTTGCTTCTGTTCTCCATTCTGGCAGCTCTTTTCTTCCGATCACATGTCTTCTGATGTCACGTTTTCTTCCTCCTCCACTGTCGTGTCGTATCCCGATCACATGGTCTCGCCCCAGCGAGACCTCGGATGGGATACGACACGTCACTGGAGACGTGTCGTTTCTGCGGGTGCCCGCCCATGCAGCTTTTCACTGTGAGCGTGCCTATGCGTGTTCACAGTGAAAAAAGTGAAGAGGGACGGCACCTGCGGACTAGAGAGGTACAGTGGCATCTGTACTTTTAGTTCTTCCCCTATCAAAGCCTACACATAGTAGGCTTTGATAGGGAATTATACAATACGATGCAGCACACGGGTCGCATGCATCCCTTGAGGCTGTTATCTGCGGCCCGCGGGACCGAGCAGGCCCAAGGAGGAGCCGCACTACGCTAGTATAGGCTCTGCTCTGATGTCAGGCGAGTCCCGGAGCAGAGCCTATAATAGTAAACTGTTTAACAACTGGTTCCCGACCGCTGGCTGTGTTTTTACGGCCAGCGGTCAGGGACGGGTCCTTAAAACCCGAGCCATAGACTTTCTACGGCTCGGGTTTTAACTTGCTGCCCGCGCGATCGGGCAGCTGAATGTCGGGTCTCCGGCTGTCAGTGACTGCCGGGGACCCTGAGGAGAAGATAGAAACAGCTTTCGCTGCTTCTGTCTTCTCTGATGACTTGTACACAGCGTTCAATGAACGCTGTGTATAGGAATAGAGACAGCAGCAGCAGCGGCGCTGTCTCTATTCCTCCCGGTGATCATGTGACTGGTCACATGATTGCCGGGTGCCGTTAGTGACAGACTGCTGCTGGGTCTTACTAGACCTAGCACAGCCCAGTTAGTGACTATGAGAGGGCTGATTTCCCCTGTAACTGGGGCTGTTGTGCAACTCCAGTTACAGTGGAAAAGATGGTGTAAAAGAAAGAAAAAAAATATATAAAGTTCCCCAAAGGTCTTTTTTGACCTTTGAGGGACAGACCATAATAATAAAAAAATAGTAAAGTACAAAAAAAATTAAATAATAAGTACACATAAAATACCCACCCCAAAAAAATACCGTCCCCCCCCCCCCCGCCAATCATTGTTGTAACGCTATCGCTGACCCAATTACCCTAATATAGACATGTAATATATTAAAATTTACGGTAGACAATGACGATCACAAAAAAAAGGTCTATTTTAGGGTAAAACTATGATATTACCAAAAAAAAAAAATAGCTGAAACGTAAAAAAGCTTATTTTTTTACTATTATTTTCAAACTTTATGAATGAAAATTCTAAAATGGCAAAAAGGTGGGTATAAAAACGATAAAAAAATAAACCTCCTTTGTCTACGGAAAAAACGTCGCAAAAATAACGTCGTTAGCCCAACAAATAAAAACGTTATAGCCATTTAACTAACACGTGCTAAAAAGGGCTAAACGGTGTCTGGTCCTGAAGGTGCAAAATAGCCCGGTCCTGAACTGGATAAGATCTTCTGGGGTCCTGTATCTAAGCCTACATTGTTAGGCTTAGATACGGGGTCTAACTAACAGTGTCACACATGGAGCCTGTATCTAAGCCTAACACAATGTAGGCTTAGATACAGGACCCCAGATGACATTCTTTTTATTCCTGTATAAGGGTATGTTCACACGGCCTATTTACGGACGTAATTCGGGCGTATTAACCCCCGAATTACGACCGAAATTACGGCTTGAAAGCGTTGGCAAAAATCTGCCCATTGAAAGCAATGGGCTGACGTTTGTCTGTTCACACGAGGCGTATATTTACGCGTCGCTGTCAAAAGACGGCGCGTAAATAGACCCCCGCGCCAAAGAAGTGTCATGTCACTTCTTCAGACGTAAATGGAGCCGTTTTCCATGGACTACATGGAAAACCAGCTACAGTTACGTCCGTAATGGACGCGGCGTTCAAGCGCCTGCACATGCCGTTACGGCTGAAATGACGGGGCTGTTTTCTCCTGAAAGTGTGCATGAGGCATAAGACGGGGCTGGACGAACACTAACCATCACTATGACCCTGGTACCCTCCGCCACCAGGGGCACTGGGAATAGCATACCTGGGTAACATCCAGTAGCTGACCATCGCTAATACTGTGGTGGCCACAGCGCTGGCTGTTATTATTAGGGCACGTTCAGACGTGGCAGAGTTTTTATGCTTCTAATGTTGTTGCAGATTTAGGGGAAAGTACGCAACGAATCTGCACCAATATTTGCAGTTTTGACAGGTAATTCAGACGTTGCAGAAAACACAGCGGACCTGCCACTGATTTCGGTTTTTGCATTGCAAAGGCTGAAATACTTTGTGCCATTCCACTTCTCCGCAACAGACAGTGCATGCTGCGGCCTGAAATTTCTGCACCGCTGCCTATCGTCCGCAGCGGAGTTCCCATCAATGTCTGAACTAACTTGCCTAAAAATGTGTAGAAGGCCTGATTCAGACCAACGTGGCGTTTTTGCGCAGGCAAAACACGTGGCATTTTGCCTGCGCAAAAGCCACTTACCTGCTCCGTGAGGCAGCGTCATATGCGTGGTTTTTGCGCAGCCGCCATCATTATGACACGCCATTTGGATGTTTGTAAACAGAAAAGCACGTGGTGCTTTTCTGTTTACATTCATCCTTTTGACAGCTGTTGTGCAAAACAGCCAGTTCGCACGGCGGTGCTTCCGTGCGGCAATGCGTGGTTTTCACGCGCCCATTGACTTCAATGGGTGCGTGATTCGCGCAAAACGCCGGAATATAGAACATGTCGTGAGTTATACGCAGCGGAATCACGCTGCACAAAAATCAATGACAGTCTGCACTATTTCCATAGACTTGCATAGGTCCGTGCCACACGTGTGAAAAACACGCGGGTTGCACGGACGTATATGGCGTTCGTGTAAATCCGCCCTTAGGTAGACAGCGCCACTATGATTCCGGTCCACAACGGATTGCTTCATGTCTCTGCCTAGGTCTATGTCCAAGCAAAGCGTGCAGGAGCGGAATCCCCGACCATAGTGGGATTCCACTACTCCGATAAGTTACAATAGCGCTAGGTACAGGTGGGGGAGGGGTAGTGTGTCATCTATGTAATAAAATGACTCCTCCTCACAACACAAAGTGCAGGAGGAGGAATGGTACATGAAGTACAATAACGGAGGCAGCATTAGGCTAAGTTCACACAGAGTATTTTGACGAGTTTTTTTAAGCGGAAACAGCGTTGCAAAACTCGTCAAAAACGGCCCGAAAATGCGTACCATTGATTTCAATGGGAGGCGTCGGCGTCTTTTTCCCGCGAGCAGTAAAACTGCCTTGCGGGAAAAAGAAGCGACATGCTCTATCTTCGGGCGTTTACGCCTCTGACCTCCCATTGACTTCAATGGGAGGCAGAGAAAGCGTATTTCGCGTTGTTTTATGCCCGCGGCGCTCAATTGCCGCGGGCGAAAAACGCCACAAAAAACAGATGCAAAAAACAACGCCAAAAAGGCTACGATAAACGCCGCGAAAAACATTGCAAATAAAGCCGCGAAAAAAGCCGCAAACAAAGAGGCAAAGAACGCCACAAAAAACGACAGGGAAAACGCCACGAAAGACGCAACGAAAAACCCAGAAAAAAAAACCCGCAAACAACGACGCAAAAAAAGACGCGAAAAACGACGCAAAAAAGGCTACGATAAACGCCACGGAAAACGCTGCGAAAAAGCCGCAAAAAAAGCCGCAAACAAAGAGGCAAAGAACGCCACGAAAAACAACTGGGAAAACGCCACGAAAGATGCAACGAAAAAAGCAGCAAAAATAGCCGCAAACAACGACACAAAAAAAGAAACGATAAACGACGCGAAAAAGGCTACGATAAACGCAACGGAAAACACAGCAAAAAACAAAAAAATACGCAAACAAACAAGCAAAAAACGCCAAGATAAACTAAGCGAAAAACGCCCCGAACAAAGCGGCAAACAAAAACGCAAACAAAGCCGCAAACAGCGGGAAAAATGACGCAAAAATCAACGTGCAGGGAGAGGTAAATCTGCCGCCAACTTCAAGACGGAATTTTGAGGCAGATATTCTTCCTGCAAAAAAACTCTGTGTGAACATGGCCTTAGTGGAGAGAGACATGAGATAGAAGAGGGTGGGCGAGGGTGAGGGAGACACGAAGAGGTTTATAGACCTGAAAAGAGAAAGAAAACATCAATGTGAAAACATAATGGGGGGAGAACGGTCACCATCCTTCAAGAATGTCAGCAAGAAGACAAGTCCAGTGAAGGATGTCAGCGGGGAGGAGCAGGGACAGCTCACGTGAACTCTTGGAAGGTACGTGCACGCTCATTGCAGCCTGCAAGGAGCGTGCACGGGAAAGATCAACAAACCAGAGCTGAACTGCATGTAAACAAGCTGTGCTAAACTCAAAGCAGAAATGTGCTAAGTAGAAGTTTTTTTTAAAATAATGCTTTATTTAGGTTGTCTGTATAAGGGGTAATGTATGACACAGTTTTTGAAAAAATTTTGGTATCTCGGACAACCCCTTTAAAGAGGCTCTGTCACCAGATTTTGCAGCCCCTATCTGCTATTGCAGCAGATAGGCGCTGCAATGTAGATTACAGTAACGTTTTTTATTTTTAAAAAACGAGCATTTTTGGCCAAGTTATGACCATTTTTGTATTTATGCAAATGAGGCTTTCTAAAGTACAACTGGGCGTGTTTACAGTAAAAGTACAACTGGGCGTGTTTACAGTAAAAGTACATCTGGGCGTGTATTATGTGTGTACATCGGGGCGTTTTTACTTCTTTTACTAGCTGGGCGTTGTGTATAGAAGTGAATGATGCTGACGAATCAGCATCATCCACTTCTCTTCGTTACCACCCAGCTTCTGGCAGTGCAGACACAGCCGTGTTCTCGAGAGATCACGCTGTGTCGTCCCTCACTTCCTGCCCCAGGTCCTGCATCGTGTCGGCCACATCGGCACCAGAGGCTACAGTTGATTCTGCAGCAGCATCAGCGTTTGCAGGTAAGTAGCTACATCGACTTACCTGCAAACGCCGATGCTGCTGCAGAATCAACTGTAGCCTCTGGTGCCGATGTGTCCTCGCTCGTCCAACACGATGCAGGACCTGGGGCAGGAAGTGAGTGACGTCACAGCGTGATCTCTCGAGAACACGCTGTGTCTGCACTGCCAGAAGCTGGGTGTTGTGAAGAGAAGTGGATGATACTTCTCGTCAGAACGCCCAGCTAGTAAAAGTAGTAAACACGCCCCGATGTAACACACATAATACACGTTGGACTTTTACTTTAAACACGCCCAGTTGGACTTTAGAAAGCCTCATTTGCATAAATACAAAAATGGTCATAACTTGGCCAAAAATGCTCGTTTTTAAAAATAAAAACGTTACTGTAATCTACATTGCAGCGCCGATCTGCTGCAATAGCAGATAGGGGTTGCAAAATCTGGTGACAGAGCCTCTTTATGGTAAAAGTAGAGGTTAAATCTACTTTTACCTTAAGAGAAGGTAAGTGTGTACAGTAAAAACTAAACCCAAAAACCATGGAGGAAGCTCAGTTTTCTCAAATTCAACCATTACATGGTACTTTAAATGGTGCCTAAAAAACTACAACTCCTCTCGCAAAAAAATAATCCTTCACACACCACTCCATTGACGTAAAAATAAAAAAGTTATGACTCTAGGAAGGCGAGTGACAAATGAAAAATGGCTTGTATAACCTCTTCAGGCCGAAGCCATTTTAATAGAGTTTGAGGGCTTCTTTTTTACGGGAGGCGTCGTAGTTTCTATTAGTAGCATCTAAAGTACCATACAATTCACTGGTAAACGGAAAAAAAATTATTTGCGTGCTGAAATTGGAAAAAACTGCGATCCCTTCATGGCTTTTTGGGTTTCGTTCTTACAGATTTCACCGTGCGGTAAAAATGAAAACGGAACTACATGCTGTGGCTCAATACGATTGCGGAGATACCAATTTATATAGGTTTTCTTAAATTACACTACTTTCAAAGAAAAAAAACTTTTTGGTAAATTTTTTTTATTGGTGTAGCCACATTCTAAGAGCCATACGGTTTTTATTTTTTCATCGATTGAGCGGTGTGATGCGTATTTTTTGTGGGACGAGCTCTAGTTTTTTTAGGTACCATTTTTTGGTACATGCAATTTTTTGATCACTTTTTATTACATTTTTTTTAAGAGCTAAGTTGTCCAAAAAACAGCAATTTTGGGGTTTTAAATATTTTTGGGTTCACCATGCGCGTTAAATAACGCTATATTTTAATAGTTCAGAAACAGCTATACCAATTTTGTTAACTTTTTTTTAGTTTTTACATTACTTTCGAGGAAAACTGGGAAAAGGTGTTTTATTTTAACTTTTAATTTGTTCTTTTTTCCTTACTAAAAACGATATTTCCCTTTTTTTTGCTAGGGGACATGAACCAGCGATTGTTAGATCGCTGGCACAATATACTGCAATACTAATGTATTGCAGTATATTGTCATTTCCACAGGCTTCTGTTAAAGTGCAGCTAAACGTTTAACAAACTTCTGACATGTCATAGTGACATGTCAGAAGTTTTGATTGGTGGAGGTCCAAGCACTGAGACCCCACCTATCGCTAAAAGTACGGAGCTGAAGCGCTTGGTACGGGCTCTTAGACTTTCTCCGATACATTGGTTTCCGGAAAAAGCCGAACAGACACGAAGCGGCTGAGCGCTCACACGAGAACTTCAGCTGCTTCATTCTAGCGATTAGTGGGGGTCTCAGTGCTCGTACCCCCACCAATCAAAACCTCTGACATGTCACTATGACATGTCAGAAGTTTCTTAAATGTTTAGCTACACTTTAAGCCCTGCCACATGCAGGGCTTAGGAGAGGCAGAGTGAAGGCAGTCTTGGGGGCCTTCATTAGGCCCTGGGCTGCCATGACAACCATAGTGACCCTGCGATCTCATTGCGGGTGGGGGTGACGAGCTGTCAGAGGGGACCGCCCTCTCTTTTTAACACCTCAGATGCTGCCGTCGTGATTGACCACAGCATTTGAGGGGTTAAACAGCCAGAAATCAGCGCGATCACTGTTTCTGGCCGTTAGTCCCGGATGTCATCTGTAATACACAGCTGACAGCCGCAGCGTATGGTGCACGCACAGCGCGTGAGCGCTCCATACATCACCCCTCGCACTATGACATATCTGACACAACATTTTGCGGGAAGCAGTTAAGGGGTTGAACAACAGGAACTGGTTCTTTAAGGTTATATTCACGCACAGAAGATGATTTTTTCCGGAAAACCCAAACAATTTAAAGCTCCTGACCTCTTTAGGGTCCCAATGTATTCTGCTTTCTCTCTTCTGTAATGGCTCATTCTGCTTTTACAGAAAATTCTAAACTGTGCCAGATCTGCGAGGTCCAGCGCGGGCCTCTACCTTGCTATGCCCCATGGAGTGAAATATACGTTAGCGAGGAGCTGGCGTAGATTTCCACTATAATTTATGCCACTTTTCTGGGAGAATCATAATAAATTTGTTGGCTCAGTGGCCACGCCCCTTTCTCCTCGACCACGCCCCTTTTCTACAAAAGTGTGGAAAGTGGCGCAAAAAAAGGGCAAAAATTGCAATTTGCATCAAAAATGCGACTTTTAATCCCTTTTGCGACTTTTCTACGCCTGGCGTAGAAGAGTTGATAAATGACCCCCCCCCCCCCCTTAGTGTCTTATGTCTCTGTGTTCTTCTCCTGCCTGTAGTCCTCGCCTTCCTTACAGCTGTACTAGTGACTGGACCGTGAAGTAACAATCATTACCAGATAGAACGTCAGGTCCGCTCATTGTATAATATTACAACAGAGGATGAGGAACGTTTCTTGGGAAGGTCCTTGTATAAACATTACAAGTTGTAGAGTCATTTACTGCTTCACATAAGCTGAGAGACTTTCCTCCGGTTCTGTCCAGATTTCATGGATTTCATGACTAGATGTCACATTATAAAAGCTCTTAGCTGCCATATTTGCGCTCACTTATATATAAATACCGTCAGGGCCGGCCTTAGGTTGGATGGCGCCCTGTGCGGGATTCTCTATTGCCGCCCTCCACAAACCAAAAATTAACCACATATATAGACACATACTGGAACATATATACTGCACATACATAGGAGGGACATATTTAGACAAACAGGCAAATATATATATATACACAGTCTGGAATATATACACACACACACAGACACACACACACACAGGAACATATATACTGCACATACATAGGAGGGACATATTTAGACAAACAGGCAAATATATATATATACACATTCTGGAATATATACACACACACACACACACACACACAGACACACACACACAGGAACATATATACTGCACATACATAGAGGGACATATTTAGACAAACAGGCAAATATATATATATACACATTCTGGAATATATACACACACACACACACACAGGAACATATATACAAACACAAACACACACACACACACACACACACACACACATACCCATATATACACTGTGCAGATAATGTAGTAGATGTCACCTGCAGTCCTATGTAACACCACAGATATCACACTGATAACTATACCCACACATATATACACACAGAGGCACACCTATATACACACTAACATAGAGACATATATACACATATATACACACACACACATACTGGAACATATACACACACGAACACAGAGACACATACACACACATAGACACTTACATCTCTTCTTGCTGACAGGATCACAGGTTTCTTGCACGACGGGCTGTGACGGAGCTTCCTCCTCTGCTCTTGCTCCTCTGCTCTTGTTTCCTCCGTGTGTGTAACGAGGAGGAGAGGACAGAATAGGGGCAGAGCCCAGTGGTGCCCCCTACATGCTGGGAGGGTGCAGCGCCCCGTGCACTCGTACAGGTCACACACACACCTAAGACCGTCCCTAAACATCGTCTCTTACACAGATCTCAAGTCTCTCACTGTCTATTATCCGCTCAACTGACACCAACTGACACCTGCAGTTCCATGGAGACGGCTGGTACAGAGGAGCTCTGAGGATGGGATCATTCAAAGCGTCCAATCAGAAGCTGCCAACTGGTTTGTACCACTAGGTAAAACTACAAGGGTAGGCCCGGACCAAACCAATGACAGTTTTTGTGTTTGTTTTAATAAAGCAACAAGCGGTTATATGTTATACATTTTATATATATATATCCAAAAAAGAGAACGTGAAGCAGCACTCAAATAAAGTGAATTTATTCATCCAACATGGAACCACAACGTTTCACCTCCTCTATGAAGGCATATATATATATATATATATATATATGTTAGGTAAGACTAAACGTGGACACCACAACACTACTCAGTTCTTTTCAAATCAACGGTTTACTGAAAATCACAATTTCAAACAGGCCAAATAACTACAATACAGTATTCAAATCAAGTCTCTCAGTAGCTGAGGCACTCGCCCTCGTGGGAGTCCTACCCGCTCTTGGGTGGCTGCGCCTGGCGCTCACTGACCCGGCCCGGCGGGTCTCAAGAAGGAAATGGGCCGTCTCCGCAGATCACTGTGGTGCTACCACTCACACTGCGGAATCCCCAAAGGTGGAAGCTATGCCCCTCGCCCTTTGGCTACGGCGTGAGTCCGGCGGATATATTACCGCGTGCGCCTCCGCGGGTCAGAGCGAGAGCTACTCACTACCACGCGGCATACCACCCTTACCTCTGCTTTCTGCTCCTCTGTTGATGCAGATGACGTCTTTTCCCTTGTGTCTCCTGACACCGCTGAGCTGTAGTGAATGTCCAGCTAGTCCTCCTCCAGGAACGTTGAGCCAAGGATACTTCTCCTACAAATGGTGGCAGCCTGGTCACTTTCTTGTCCCCACTCAGCTCTGCATCTTCTCTCTCTCCCAGTCCCCTCCCCTCCCTTTCCTCTTCCTGGGGTCCGCCAATTTCCCCTTCCCTCTCTCTCCGTCCGTTCTTTGGTTCCTCCTTTTTCTCTGTCCTAATGGCCTGTCTGTTTTCTCACTCCTGCTGTGTTCCACTGCCCCCCAGTGGTTTCATGTTAACTTTACGGTTTCTACACATTGTTTCTAAGACATATGTCTAACGTTTGCTGCAAGCGGCCTGACGTCACACAAACGGGGGAAAACACGAGGCCCAGAAGGGGCTGAGAGCACAAATGGACACCTAAGGCTCGTGGAGATGGTGGGGACCGGAACCTTTATAACTTCCGCGGGAGGCGAGGGGGCTGTGACCCCTATCATGTCATGAGGGTGCAGGAGGCTGGTACCCCGATTACACACATATATATATATATATATATATACACACACACACACACACAAATAAATGTGTATGGAAAGGAAATGATTTATTCCATCTCAAACAGAAAAATATTGACATTACAGATTTAGGCCCCATGCACATGACCGTAAAAACTCCCGTAATTACGGGCCCATAGACTTCTATTGGTCACGGGTACCTCCCCGTATGCTTACGGGAAGGTGCCCGTGCTGTTGAAAAAGATAGAACATGTCCTATTTCAGGCCGTAATTACGGCACGGGCAGCCAATAGAAGTCTATGGGGCTCCCGTAATTACGGGTGACTACGTGTGTGCACCCGTAAGTACGGGAGCGTTGCTAGGCGACGTCAGTAAATAGTCACTGTCCAGGGTGCTGAAAGAGTTAAACGATCGGCAGTAACTGTTTCAGCACACTGGACAGTTGCTACCGATCACAATATAGATAAAGCTGTAAAAAAATAAAAAGACGTTCATACTTACCCAGAACTCCCTGCTTCTTCCTCCAGTCCGGCCTCCTGGGATGACGTTACAGCCCATGTAACCGCTGCAGCCAAACACAGGCCAATCACTGGCTGCAGTGGTCACATGGACTGCCGCGTCATCCAGGGAGGTCGGACTGGATGTCAAGAAAGGGACGCGTCACCAAGACAACGGCCGGGCAAGTATGAATTTCTTTTACTTTTATTACGGAAAGGGCTGTCCCTTCTCTCTATCCTGCACTGATAGAGAGAAGGGGCTGCCGATTAGTGCAGTGCAATTTTGCAGTCTAAAACGTGCCCGTAAATACGGGTGGAATACGGGTCGAATACGTGTGACCAAGGACCCGTATTTATGCCAGTATTTACGGGTGGACAAAAATACGGGTCATGTGCATGGGGCCTTATGGGGTGATTTGGTTTCTTTGAAACGGCAGCACTTTAAGTCTTTTTATTTCTGTCAGCGAGTTAATTGTAAAGATAAAGATTCGCCAAATATCCACGTTTTAATGTTCTGTTAGTGTCTTCATCATACTGGACGGGTGAGATAATGTGATTGATAGAAGATAAGCGGCGGTTTCCCTATTTATGGCGGTATCACAACAGTAACCACATTGGCCTCTCACATTACTAATGAATTGCTGCGAGGCCTCCCCTCCTGAATAGTGGATGTATGTAACGTATAGGGTAAGGGCACACAGGGGGGATACGCTGCGTAAAAGTACACAGCGTATCCGCCATGGGAGCCGCAGGGAATTTCACCAGAAAAACTGCACAGAATTGTGGTGCAGTTTTTCGTTTGGAATCTCCACTGCGGAAATACTGCTAGAAAAATAAACACTTTTTTCAGATTCGTGATTTTTGCAGGCGGAATCGCAGCTTTTCCATTGCAAAAATCACAACATTTGCCTATTTATTGCGAGTTTTACCCCCCATTAAATTCAATGGAAAAAACCTGAAAGAGAAGAGCAGCGATTCCGTAGAATAAAGTGACAGGATGCGGATTAAAAAAACGCACCGCAGGTCAATTTATGAAACGGTTTCTCAGCATATTTGTTCAAATTTCATCCACTCTGCGGTTACTATAATACGCAATTAAATCCGTTTTCGAAAATCAACAGTGTTTACGCTGAGGGTATGTTCACACGCTAAAGTAAAATCGGCTGTAAAATGCGGATGTTTTTAAGGGAAAACGGCCTCTGGTTTTCAGCTGCTTCTTAAGCATCAAACATTTTTGATGCGTTTTTTTTCTTAAGCTGTTTTTTTATTGACACAATGAAAAACGGCTCCAAAAAGGACTCAAGAAGTGACATGAACTTTTTATTTCACGAAGCGTTTTTTTTTACTACAGGGTGTAATCAGGAGCGTAGCTGGGGATGGCAGGGGGGGGGGGGGGGGGCATGTGCCCGGCTATCAATGGCGGATTATCATGGTACATTGTAGTTTTGTCGCGATTTTGCCGCAAATCGCGGCAAAAAAACGCGATAAAACTGCATTGTGTATGCCCTGCAAAAGGACCTTTAGACATAAGGTCACATGACCTCATCTCTGAAGTTCTTACTATTGCTTAGAGACCTGCTGGTCACATGACCTCATCTCTGAAGTTCTTACTATTGCTTAGAGACCTGCTGGTCACATGACCTCATCTCTGAAGTTCTTACTATTGCTTAGAGACCTGCTGGTCACATGACCTCATCTCTGAAGTTCTTACTATTGCTTAGAGACCTGCTGGTCACATGACCGCAGGACTTCCAGCAGCAGCGACTCCACAGAGAAGACTGACTATGTAAGTATAAGGGGATTGATTTGTTTAATGGGACTGTATTTAGGGGTCTGGTGTGGGGACTGTATTTAGGGGAATGGTGTGGGGTCTGTATTTAGGGGTCTGGTGTGGGGTCTGTATTTAGGGGGTCTGGTGTGGGGTCTGTATTTAGGGGGCCTGGTTTGGGGACTGTATTTAGGAGGTTTGGTGTCTATTAGTTTAAGGGGTCTGTATTTAGGGGTTCAGGTCTGGGGTCTGTATCAGATTAAGGGATTTAGGGTCCGTATATTTAGGGGTCTGTGTTAGTTTAAGTGATCTGGGGTCGGTATTTAGGGGGTCTGTTTTAGTTTGAGGTCTGTGTCGGTATTTAGGGGGTCTGTATTTGGGGGTGTGGTCTGTATTTGTTTATGGGGTCTGTATTTAGGGGTCTGTATTAGTTTTGGGGTTTTTATTTAGGGGTCTGTATTAGTTTAGGGGGTCTGGTCTGAGGTCTGTATTAAGGGAGTCAGGTCTGGGGTTATTATTAGTGTAGGGGGTCAGGTCTGGTGTCCGTATTTAGGGGTCCGGTCTGAGGTCTGTATTTATTCAGGGTGCTTGTGATGGGGGTCTGTATTTGTTTAGGGGGTCTGGTCTGGGGACTGCAATAGCTTAGAAGGTCTGGGGTCTGTAGGTATTCTATAATCTAGTCTGTGGTCCAATTTTATTAGTATGAGTAAAAGGGGTTGTCCAGGCACGTGGATAGGTCATCAGTATAAAAAACGGTCTGTGTCCGCACCACCCCTTTAATGTATGGTCCTGGGCCTTGGTGTCTACATTTGTGTGTTTCTATAGGGGCTGGAAATGGCTGCAGAAGTGATGGGCAAAGATAACGCCACAGTGCCCTCTGTAGATAATGCCACAGTGCCCTCTGTAGATAATGCCACAGTGCCCTCTGTAGATAATGCCACAGTGCCCTCTGTAGATAATGCCACAGTGCCCTCTGTAGATAATGCCACAGTGCCCTCTGTAGATAATGCCACAGTGCCCTCTGTAGATAATGCCACAGTGCCGTCTGTAGATAATGCCACAGTGCCGTCTGTAGATAATGCCCGTTGAGTTGGGCGATTTATCTACAGGGGGGGCTATATACTGGGGTTGGCTGTCTGTGGAGCACTATATACAGGGTGGGCTATATCTACAGGGGGCTATATCTACAGGGGGCTATCTGTGGAGCACTAAATACAGGGGTGGGTTATATCTACAAGGGGGGCTATATACAGGGTTGGGCTATACGTGGAGCACTATATACAGGGGTGGGCTATCTGTAGAGCACTATAGGGGGAGCTATATGTGGGACACTATACAGAGGTGGGCTATATGGGGGCACTATCTACAGGGGGCTCTATGGGGGGCACTATCTACAGGGTACTCTATGGTAGGCACCATCTACAGGGGGCACAGTGTGTGTGTGTGTGGGACATGGTGTATGGTGCTATTATAATTAGAGGTGCAGTGTATGGCGCTATTATATTTAGGGGCGTAGTGTGTGGTATAATGAGAACTTTATCTTTGTTTATAGGTGTAGAAATGTAGGAAAAGTGAGAAGCTGAAGACATCTGAGAAGCAAACTGCAGAAATGGGTTGTGACCGGGAGAAGTCATCATAGAGGTCTGGACCGGATGGAGAAAAAGATCTAGAATCTGAGACGTCACCGGTGAGTCACTTAATGTAAATGTTCATTCTGCCTCTAATCAGCACTGTAGTCACTGTATGATTTGCAGCGAGATGATGGGTGGTGTGATTTTTTTTTTTTATGAAACAGCATCTCCCAGCATATCTTTACCATTGTTCGGACCATGCTGGGAGCTGGAAACAATTTAGTGTGAACCTATACGTCAGGGGTTGCACTAAATTGAGCTGTATTTGTGCTGGTGCTTTAGTATTATCTACAGAGGGCACTGTGGCATTATCTACAGAGGGCACTGTGGCATTATCTACAGAGGGCACTGTGGCATTATCTACAGAGGGCACTGTGGCATTATCTACAGAGGGCACTGTGGCATTATCTACAGAGGGCACTGTGGCATTATCTACAGAGGGCACTGTGGCGTTATCTACAGAGGGCACTGTGGCGTTATCTACAGACGGCACAGTGGCGTTATCTACAGACGGCACAGTGGCTTTATCTACAGAGGGCACAGTGGCATTATCTACAGAGGGCAATGTGGCATTATCTACAGAGGGCACTGTGGCATGATCTACAGAGGGCACTGTGGCATGATCTACAGAGGGCACGGTGGCATTATCTACAGAGGGCACTGTGGCATTATCTACAGAGGGCACTGTGGAATTATCTACAGAGGGCACTGTGGCATTATCTACAGAGGGCACTGTGGCATTATCTACAGAGGGCACTGTGGCATTATCTACAGAGGACACTGTGGCATTATCTACAGAGGGCACTGTGGCATTATCTACAGAGGGCACTGTGGCATTATCTACAGAGGGCACTGTGGCATTATCTACAGAGGGCACTGTGGCATTATCTACAGAGGGCACTGTGGCATTATCTACAGAGGACACTGTGGCATTATCTACAGAGGGCACTGTGGCATTATCTACAGAGGGCACTGTGGCACGGTCTAAAAAGGGACTGCCCAATCTTGACATGTGTCTGCCAAACGCTGCCAACTGAGCCGCCGGACTGCATTTAGCGACACAAACTGGAAAACTGAATTGTTGAAATAAGCACGTGGAGAAATATCTAAAAATGTTAAACCTAGCGGTATTATTATAGTAATGTAGTAGTATTATTATAGTAATGTAGTATTATTATGATAGTAATATAGTGTTATAGTAGATCAAATAACTAATTGATTGACAATTTTGCATTGTATCAAATTTGAAAGTAATGTGGCCCGTCAACTTCCCATTTTTTCTATATGCGGCCCACTTACCCGGCCGAGTTTGAGACCCCTCGGATAGACAGTGAGAACAGTATACAGGGAATATAGGACATACGATGAGGCTAGTATACAGGGAATATAGGACATACAGTGAGGACAGTATACAGGGAATATAGTACATATAGTGAGGACTGTATACAGGGAATGTAGGACAGACAGTGAGAACAGTATACAGGGAATATAGGACATACAGTGAGGACAGTATACAGGGAATATAGTACATATAGTGAGGACTGTATACAGGGAATGTAGGACAGACAGTGAGAACAGTATACAGGGAATATAGTACATATAGTGAGGACTGTATACAGGGAATGTAGGACAGACAGTGAGAACAGTATACAGGGAATATAGGACATACGATGAGGCTAGTATACAGGGAATATAAGACATACAGTGAGGACAGTATACAAGGCATATAGGACATTAAATGAGGTCAATATACTGGGAGTATAATATAGTACATACAGTGAGGACAATATACAGGGAATATAGGACATACAGTGAGGACAGTATACAAGGCATATAGGACATTAAATGAGGACAATATACATGGAATATAGGACATACAATGAGCCTAGTATACAGGGAATATAGGACATACAGTGAGGACAGTATGCTGGGAATATAGGACATGCAATGAGCCTAGTATACAGGGAATATAGGACATACAGTGAGGACAGTATACTGGGAATATAGGACATACAGTGAGGATAGTATACAGAAAATGTAGGACATACTGTGAGGAAAGTATACTGGGAGTATAATAAATATATAGTGAGGACAGTATTAAGGACATACAGTGAGGACAGTATACAGGGAATATAGGACATACAGTGAGGACAATATACATGGAATATAGGACATACAATGTGCCTAGTATACAGGGAATATAGGACATACAGTGAGGACAGTATGCTGGGAATATAGGACATACAATGAGCCTAGTATACAGGGAATATAGGACATACAGTGAGGACAGTATACTGGGAATATAGGACATACAGTGAGCATAGTATACAGAAAATGTAGGACATACTGTGAGGAAAGTATACTGGGAATATAGTACATGTAGTGAGGACAGTATACAGGGAATATAGGACATACAGTGAGGACAGAATACAGGGAATATAAGACATACAGTGAGGACAATATACGGAGAATATAAGACATACAGTGAGGACAGTATACTGGGAAAAAGTACATAGCGTGAGGACAGTATACAGGGAATATAGGACATACAGTGGGGGCAATATACAAAGTATATAGGACATACAGTAAGGACAGTATACAGGCATATAGTACATATAGTGAGGACAGTGTACTGGAAATATAGTACATATAGTGAGGACAGTATACTGGGAATATAGGACATACAGTGAGGACAGTATACAGAGAATATAATACATATAGTGGGGACAGTATACAGGGAATATAAGACATACAGTGAGGACAGTATACTGGGAAAAAGTACATAGCGTGAGGACAGTATATAGGGAATATAGGACATACAGTGGGGGCAATATACAAAGTATATAGGACATACAGTAAGGACAGTATACAGGGCATATAGTACATATAGTGAGGACAGTATACCGGAAATATAGTACATATAGTGAGGACAGTATACTGGGAATATAGGACATACAGTGAGGACAGTATACAGGGAATATAGGACATACAGTGAGGACAGAATACTGGGAATATAGGACATACAGTGAGGACAGAATACTGGGAATATATGACATACAGTGAGGATAGTATACAGAAAATATAGGACATACTTGAGGAAAGTATACTGGGAATTTAGTACATATAGTGAGGACAGTATACTGGGAATATAGTACATGTAGTGAGGACAGTATACAAGGAATATAGTACATATAGTGAGGACAGAATACAGGGAATATAAGACATACAGAGAATACAATATAAAGAGAATATAGTACATACAGTAAGGACAGCATACAGGGAATATAGGACATACAGTGAGGACAGCATACAGGGAATCCAGGACATACAGTAATGGCAGGATACTGGGAATTTAGTACATATGAGGACAGTATACAGGGAATATAGGACATACAGTGCGTACAGTATACAGGGAATATAGGACATACAGTGCAGACAGTATACAGAAAATATAGGATATATAGTGAGGACAGTATACTGGGAATATAATACATATAGTGAGGACAGTATACAGGGAATATAATACATACAGTGAGGACAGTATACTGGGAAAAAAGTACATAGTGTGAGGAAAGTATACAGGGAATATAGGACATCCAGGGAGGACAGTATACTGGGAATATAGAACATACAGTAAGGATAATATACAGAGATTATACTATATACAGTGAGGAGAATATACAGAGAATATAGTACATACAGTAAGGACAATATACTGGAAATATAGGACATACAGTGGGGACAGGATAGTGGGAATTTAGTACGTATAGTGAGGACAATATACCGGGAATATAGTACATATAGTGAGTATAGTATACAGGGAATATAGGAAATACAGTGAGGATACGATACTGGAAATATAGTACATATAGTGAGGACAGTATACAGGGAATATAGGAGATACAGTGAGGAAAGTATACTGGGAATATAGTACATGTAGTGAGGACAGTATACAGGGAATATAGGAGATACAGTGAGGACAGGATACTGGGAATTTAGTACATATAGTGAGGACAATATACAGGGAATATAAGACATATAGTGAGGACAGTATACAGGGAATATAAGACATACAGTGAGGACAGTATACAGGGAATATAAGACATACAGTGAGGACAGTATACAGGGAATATAAGACATACAGTGAGGACAGTATTATGTTTTATTTTGTTTCAGCTAATTGTCAGAGAAAAGAATGTACTTAGAAACTCCTTTATCGGAGATGAAGACGGCCTGCAGGGGACTAGATCACGAGAAGTCACATTTTACTGTGTTTCCAACGAATATCAGTCTAGAAATGTCTATAAGTCCCCATCACATCACGTTTTTAGCCTCCACTTAATGTATATGCCAGGAACAGCTCCCGACATATACGTTAAACATAGACAGTGACCGATACTAAACAGTGGCATCTGCCAAGCATAGACTACAATAGCGTACGTTAAATGTATGCGTCATTATCTCTCATGACACCTTTCAAGACATATACGTTAAACGGATGCCATAATAGCCTATAGGTGAGGGATGCCACTGTTAGGCATCTGTCACAGGCATCTGACTCCCATCGACGGATCAATTTAACATATACATGTCATGAAAATCTATTGTAAATCCTATGACGTATACATAAAACGGAGGCCTGTGACGTATACTATATAGTGGTATACGTCACCCATAGTCTTCCATGCTTAAAAACATATACCACGCATTGTACATTTCTTGAGGGATTCCGTTGTATGGAATAACGTATACCAGCCTGACTTAGGCCAAAAGGACACTTTATTTTTACCCCTGTCGGTCTAGTGGAGACCTATGGACACTTTACTGTGGAGATTGGGACAGATCAACTAAACGTTGGGCTAAAAAGTGATCAATATCATGTCAAAATCTGTCAATTACAATATATGTGTAACACCCCTTTGGGCCGACCTCTGTAGGCAGGGTGTATTGTAGTTCTCACCTCACTATGGCGCAGTGCCTCCACCCAAATCTTGCTAGGAGCTCTATACGAAAGCAGGAGGGTCTTCCTCTTCTGCCAGGGGTCGACGCGGGAAACCCCCACATTTGCTCAGTACACACTCACAAGCGGTTATGGTGAAACTACTCAACCGTTTTATTTAGGGAAAGGTAAACAAGGGCGATCTAAATAAAAATGATGCAAATAAAGAAATAAAGCACAAATGACATAACAGTTACAGTTCTGTGTGATTGACCCCCTAGTGGTGGGCATGGGCTATATGCCAGTCCTGGCTGGTACAACACATATCAATATTCCCAGAAATGTTATGGGCAGGGGCGTAGCTAGGGGGGGGCAGGCGGGGCACATGCCCCGGGCGCAGCTCAGAGTGGGGCGCCAGCGCCACCTCCTCCTGCACTATAATTGTACCTGTGTCGCAAGGACACAGGTACAATTAGAAGCAATGAATGACCGGGCACGTTCCGTGCCCGGCCATTCAGCGCCTTTCCACGAATGAAGCAACTGGTACCTTTTGTACCAGTGAAGCTTCCGTCGATGAAAGACGCTGACTGACTGACAGGGAAAGTCATCCGTCCCAGCCAATCAGCGCCTTTCATAGATGCTGTGTTCAACCCCCTGGAGACCTGCGCAGAATAGCGCAGGTCTCCATGGCTGCCGGACGGCGTGGGAGCGGGAATAAGGTGAGTTTAAATATTTTTTATTTTTTAAAACTGTAATAGACGTGTGTGTCTGTATCTGCGGGGGGACTATATCTACAGGGGGACTATATCTACAGGGGGCTATATCTACAGGGGGTGGGCTATATCTACAGGGGGGCTATATACTGGGGTGGGCTATCTACAGGGGGACCATATCTACAGGGGGACCATATCTACAGGGGGTGGGCTATATACAGGTGGACTATATCTACAGGGGGGCTATATACTGGGGTGGGCTATCTACAGGTGGACTATATCTACAGGGGCTGGGCTATATACAGGGGGACTATATCTACAGGGGGGCTATATACTGGGGTGGACTATCTATGGAGCACCATATACAGGGGTGGGCTATAGCTACAGCGGGGCTATATAGTATATAGCTCCCTGTAAATATAGCCCACCCCTGTAGATATAGCCCACCCCTTTAGATATAGCCCACCCCTGTAGATATAGCCCACCCCTGTGTATAGACCAGCCCTGTAGATATGGTCCCCCTGTAGATAGCCCACCCCTGTAGATATAATCCCCCTGTAGATATAGCCCGCCCCTGTAGATATAGCCCACCCCTTTAGATATAGCCCACCCCTGTAGATATAGCCCACCCCTGTGTATAGACCAGCCCTGTAGATATGGTCCCCCTGTAGATAGCCCACCCCTGTAGATATAATCCCCCTGTAGATATAGCCCGCCCCTGTAGATATAGCCCACCCCTGTAGATATAGCCCACCCCTGTAGATATAGCCCACCCCTGTAGATATAGCCCAGCCCTGTAGATATGGTCCCCCTGTAGATATGGTTCCCCTGTAGATAGCCCACCCCTGTAGATATAGTCCCCCTGTAGATATAGTCCCCCTGTAGATATAGCCCACCCCTGTACATATAGCCCACCCCTGTGTAGAGCCCACCCCTGTGTATAGCCCAGGCCTGTAGATATGGTCCCCCTGTAGATATGGTCCCCCTGTAGATATGGTCCCCCTGTAGATAGCCCACCCCTGTAGATATAGTCCCCCTGTAGATATAGCCCACCCCTGTATATAGTCCCCCTGTAGATATAGCCCACCCCTGTATATAGTATCCCACAAATAGCTCCCCCTATAGTGGTCCACAGAAAGCCCACCCCTGTATATAGTGCTCCACAGATAGCCCACCCCTGTATATACTATATACAAGGGTGGGCTATCTGTGGAGCACTATATACAGGGGTGGACTATCTAGTGGAGTACTATATACAAGGGTGGACTATATGTACAAGGGGGGCTATCTGTGAAACACTATATACAGGGATGGACTATATGTGGAGCACTATATACAGGGGTGGGCTATATCTACAGGGGGGCTACATACATGGTTGGGCTATATGTGGAGTACTATATACAGTGGTGGGCTATATCTACAGGGGGCTATATACAGGGGTGGGCTATCTGTAGAGCACTATAGGGGGAGTTATTTGTGGGACACTATATACAGGGGTGGTCTATATGGGGGCACTATCTACAGGGGCTCTATGGCAGGCACTATCTACAGGGGGCTCTATGGCAGGCACTATCTACAGGGGGCACAGTGTGTGTGTGTGTGTGTGTGTGTGTGTGTGTGTGTGTGTGTGTGTGTGTGTGTGTGTGTGTGACACGGTGTATGGTGCTATTATAATTAGAGGTGCAGTGTATGGCGCTATTATATTTAGGGGCGTAGTGTGTGGTATAATGATAACTTTATATTTATTTATAGGTGCAGAAATGTTGGAAAAGTGAGAAGCTGAAGACATGTGAGCGGCAAACTGCAGAAATGGGCTGTGATCGGGAAAAGTCATCATAGAGGTCTGGACCGGATGGAGAAAAAGAACTAGAATCTGAGATGTCACCGGTGAGTCACTTAATGTAAGTGTTTATTCTGCCTCTAATCAGTACTGTAGTCGCTGTATGATCTGCAGTGAGATGATTATGATAGGATTTATTTTTTGTGAAACGGCATCTCCCAGCATATCCTTATCATTGTTTGGGCTATGCTGGGAGCTGTAGTTTTACGCCGTACACACCTATACGGCAGGGGTTGCACTAAATTGAGCTGTATTTGTGCTGGTGTTTTATATATGTAGTGAGCTTGGTTCTGGTGTTGTGTATAGAACCATATTGCTTGTAAAATGTACAAATGTTTTTATGCTCGCGATTGGTAGAGAAAAGAAACACGGCGAGGGGGAAGGAGATGTCGGGAAAGAGGTTGGTGGGGGGGCGCCAAACTGAATCTTTGCCCCGGATGCTGGAGAACATAGCTACGCCTCTGGTTATGGGGATAACAAAGGGTTAGGATACTGTCTTCACCAAACATATACAGTATATCACCCACACTTATACTGCTGGTGATAGCCGGCACGCGCTTATACTGCTGGTGATAGCTATAGGGGTCGCAGTGGTCGCAATTGCGACCGGGCCCCGAAGCCAGGGGGCCCATGGACCCCCGCACCACATCAATAAAAAGTTACTATAGTAACTCGGGCCGCGGGCCCCTGTTACTATAGTAACATACTTTACTTACCTTCCTGGTTCCGGATCGCAGCGGAGGTCCTGACGTCAAGCGCTGTGCGCAGCGCATGACGTCACAGCGCTATGCGCCGCGCACAGCATCGAGACGACAGAACTCCCGCCGCGGCCGAAGAGGAAGGTAAGGTTAGCCCTGACTGGCGGGGTCCGACTCCCGGGACCCGCCAATCAGCTGTTTTGAAGGGGCCGCAGCACTCGTACGAGAGCTGCTCCCCTTCATTCCTGTCACTTCATTCCGGTTACACTGTGAATCCGTGTCGGCGATTCACAGTGTGAGCGAGTAGTGAAATGAAGGGGAAGCAGTTCTCGTACGAGTGCTGCGGCCCCTTCAAAACAGCTGATTGGCGGGTCCCGGGAGACACATCAGCTATTGATGGCCTATCCTGAGGATAGGCCATCAATGTTTAGGGACTGCACAACCCCTAAGCCTACGATGTAGCAGGCTTAGGGGGCCCATGAGACAGGATCACAGATTGTGTGATCCTGTCTGCTGGGCCCTGTATCTAAGCCAATCACATGGTAGGCTTAGATACATGGCCCATGTGTGATCCTGTCTGATTTGCCCTGTATATAAGCCAATCACATGGTAGGCTTAGATACATGGCCCATGTGTGATCCTGTCTTATGGGCCCTGTATCTAAGCCTACCACACTGTAGGTTTAGATACAGGGCCCCAGTACACAGTAATCTTATACTGTATAAGATTACTGTCTGCTGGACCCTGTATCTAAGCCTACGTTGTGGTAGGTTTAGATACAGGGCCCCAGTACACAGTAATCTTATACTGTATAAGATTACTGTCTGCTGGACCCTGTATCTAAGCCTACGTTGTGGTAGGCTTAGATACAGGGTCCCACAGACAGTATCACACATGGGCCCTGTATCTAAGCCTAACACGTGTTACTAATCGTTTTTCTTGTGTGTTTTCTCACAGGTTCGGTCGTTGGACTACGTCGGATTCCAGGACTACTTCGATGACAACTTTTTTTTTTATTATCAATAAAATGGTTAATAAGGGCTGTGTGGGTTTTTTTTTTATTTCAATAAAATATTTTTTCTATGTCTTTGTGTTTTTTTTTTAACTATATTACTACCGCCTTAGTAATGGCCGCCGGCTGATTGACAGCATCCATTGCTAAGGCGCGGCTTAGTGTTAGCCGATGCAGAGGCTAACACTAACCCTTTTTATTACCCCGGTACCCACCGCCACCAGGGGTGCTGGGAAGAGCCGGGTACGATCCAGTACCTGACCATCTGTAGTGATGGTCGGCCGCAGGCTGGTAGTATCAGGAGGGGAAAGGCCAAAAACAGTGGCCCTTCCTACCCTGGTGATGCTAGGCTGCTGCTGCTTTATTGTATCTGGCTGGTTATGAAAAATGGGGGGGACCCCACGTCATTTAAAAAAAAATAATAATAATAATAATTGGAAAGAACGATGTGGGGTCCCCCCCAATTTTCATAACCAGCCAGATACAACACAGCAGCAGCAGGCAGCATTACAAGGGTGGGAAGGGCCACTGTTTTTGGCCTTCCCCAGCCTAATACTACCAGCCTGCGGCCACCCCGGTGCCTGCCCGTCACTACAGATGGTCGGGTACTGGTTCGTACTGCTGGTGGTGGTGGGTACCGGGGTAATAATGGGGGTTAGTGTGTGATACTGTCTGCTGGGCCACTGTATCTAATCCTATCATGTGTGATACTGCCTTCTGAGCCACTGTATCTAATCCTATCATGTGTGATACTGTCTGCTGAGCCACTTTATCTAATCCTATCCATAGTTTATAGGGTCGTAGTGCTATAGATATGCTATGCTGTCTCATATACACACTTTTTTTTGGGCGGACACATATGTATTGGGGCCATTTCCCTGACATTTTAAGCCCTCGGTATGTTCACACGGCAGCGTCTGTTACGGCTGAAATTACTGTGCTGTTTTCAGGAGAAAACAGCACTGTAATTTCAGCCATAATGGCATGTGCAGACGTCTTTCGCTGCGTTCATTACGGACGTAATTGGAGCTGTTTTTCTATGGAGTCCATGGAAAACGGCAACATTTACATATGAAGAAGTGGCAGGCACTTCTTTGACGCGGGCGTCTTTTTTACGCGCCGCCTTTTGACAGTGGCGCGTAAAAAAAAATGACCGTCGGCACAGAACATCGTAAGACCCATTCAAATGAATGGGCAGATGTTTGCCAACGCTTTTGAGCCGCATTTTCGGACGTAATTCAATGCTAAAACGCCCGAATTACGTCCGTAAATAGTGTGTGTGAACCCAGCCTTAGTGACACCCCCGGCTGCTAGTGCTGCATTGTTGGGTCACTTAGGAGACCCAGCGATGCAGCTGAAAGCTGCGGGACCGTCGGCCATGAGAAGTTTGCGGGGGGGGCCCAGTTAGAATTTTTGCATCGGGGCCCATGAGCCATTAGCTACGCCCCTGGGCATGCGCTTATACTGCTGGTGATAGCCGGCACGCGCTTATACTGCTGGTGATAGCCGGCACGCGCTTATACTGCTGGTGATAGCCGGCACTCGCTTATACTGCTGGTGATAGCCGGCACACGCTTATACCGCTGGCGATAGCCGGCACGCGCTTATACTGCTGGTGATAGCCGGCGCGCGCTTATACTGCTGGTGATAGCCGGCGCGCGCTTATACTGCTGGTGATAGCCGGCACGCACTTATACAGCTGGTGATAGCCGGCACGCGATTATACTGCTGGTGATAGCCGGCACGCGCTTATACTGCTGGTGATAGCCGGCACGCGCTTATACTGCTGGTGGTAGCCGGCACGCGCTTATACTGCTGGTGATAGCCGGCACGCACTTATACTGCTGGTGATAGCCGGCACGCACTTATACTGTTACTGTCACATTATAATGTTACTAATGGCTGCAGTAATGCAATGAACACAGTCCAAACATTGGGGCCCTGTTGCCGCGGACGTTGGTGCGCTTTTCTGTAACTGTTGGTGCACTTAATTACTGGAATTCCTCTCAAGAACAGTTCTCTCACTAAGTCCTCAATATCAGCACAATAAGTTCCAGCAATGTGTACTCACTACTTCTTGCAGCAAAGATGATATTTCCCCGGGATCCAGCTCGGGGCCGCAGCGTTCAGACGCGTGGAAGACAATGGAGTGGCAGGCAAAATCCTGCAGTGCTGCAGAGCAGGGAACCTCCCTGGAATCAGGCTGTTTTGCAGAGGGGATGCTGCTGCAGCATTTCTTCCTCTCATACAGTGAGCTGCTGGGCTGTCAGGACTGTCTCTGGGTCTCTGTGCTGTGTGCCCCAGTGCAGGACTCTCTACTCTCTGCAATGCACTCACAGTCTCCCTATCTCCTGACTATGTGTCTCTCCCAAAAATGGCCACTGTCTCTCCTCCCTGCCCAGCCTTGTCCCACAAGCCCCTGCTCAGCCAATCAGTGCTCCCCTCTCCTGCTCCTCTCCTAGGCTGCAGGGGTATAGAGAAGCAAGTGTTGCTGGGACATGTAGTCCACTGCACTTCAGAAGAAGAGGTGCTAATGTCTGTTGATGTGAGTCCCTGCTTGACATTAACTGCAGCATCCTCTATACACAATGCTTTCTCTGCAGGTGTTACATATATATTGGGGAATTTATCCAGGGAGCCTTTTATCTACAGGGATCATAAGGGTGTGGAAAAGTCATAGGTGTATTAATCTGCAGAATATATCACTGTGTAACTGTCAGGAGGTAGAGGAGCAATGTTCTGCAGATCCCTAGAGAAGTCAGTTGTGTAATAATCTGCAGAATATATCACTATGTATCTATTAACAGGTAGGGAGGACAGAGCAATATTCTGCAGATCTCTAGAGAGCTCAGTGGTGTAATAATCTGCAGAATATATCACTATGTATCTATTAACAGGTAGAGAGGACAGAGCAATGTTCTGCAGATCTCCAGAGAGGTCAGTGGTGTAATAATCTGCAGAATATATCACTATTTATCTGTCAGGAGGTAGAGGAGCAATGTTCTGCAGATCTCTAGAGAGGTCAGTGGTGTAATAATCTGCAGAATATATCACTATGTATCTGTCAGGAGGTAGAGGAGCAATGTTCTGCAGATCTCTAGAGAGGTCAGTGGTGTAATAATCTGCAGAATATATCACTGTGTATCTGTCAGGAGGTAGAGGAGCGATGTTCTGCAGATCTCCAGAGAGGTCAGTGGTGTAATAATCTGCAGAATATATCACTATATATCTGTCAGGAGGTAGAGGAGCAATGTTCTGCAGATCTCTAGAGAGGTCAGTGGTATAATAATCTGTAGAATATATCACTGTGTATCTGTCAGGAGGTAGAGGAGCAATGTTCTGCAGATCTCTAGAGAGGTCAGTGGTGTCATAATCTGCAGAATATATCACTGTGTATCTGTCAGTAGGTAGAGAGGACAGAGCAAAGTTCTGCAGATCTCCAGAGAGGTCAGTGGTGTAATAATCTGCAGAATATATCACTATGTATCTGTCAGGTTGTAGAGGAGCAATGTTCTGCAGATCCCTAGAGATGTCAGTGGTGTAATAATCTGCAGAATATATCACTATGTATCTTTCAGGAGGTAGAGGAGCAATGTTCTGCAGATCTCCAGAGATGTCAGTGGTGTAATAATCTGCAGAATATATCACTATGTATCTGTCAGGAGGTAGAGAGGACAGAGCAATGTTCTGCAGATCTCCAGAGAGGTCAGTGGTGTAATAATCTGCAGAATATATCACTATGTATCTGTCAGGAGGTAGAGGAGCAATTTTCTGCAGATCTCCAGAGAGGTCAGTGGTGTAATATTCTGCAGATTACATCACTATGTATCTGGCAGGAGGTAGAGAGGAGAGAGGAATGTTCTGCAGATCTTTAGAGAGGTCAGTGGTGTAATAATCTGCAGAATATATTACTATTTATCTGTCAGGAGGTAGAGGAATAATGTTCTGCAGATCTCCAGAGAGGTCAGTGGTGTAATAATCTGCAGAATATATCACTATATATCTGTCAGGAGGTAGAGAGGACAGAGCAATGTTCTTCAGATCTCCAGAGAGGTCAGTGGTGTAATATTCTGCAGAATACATAACTATGTATCTGTCAGGAGGTAGAGGAGCAATGTTCTGCAGATCTCCAGAGAAGTCAGTGGTGTAATAATCTGCAGAATATATCACTATGTATCTGGCAGGAGGTAGAGAGGAGAGAGGAATGTTCTGCAGATCATTAGAGAGATCAGTGGTGTAATAATCTGCAGAATATATCACTATATATCTGGCAGGAGGTAGAGAGGAGAGAGGAATGTTCTGCAGATTTCTAGAGAAGTCAGTGGTGTAATAATCTGCAGAATATATCACTATGTATCTGTCAGGAGGTAGAGGAGCAATGTTCTGCAGATCTCCGGAGGGGTCAGTGGTGTAATAATCTGCAGAATATATCAATATGTATCTGTCAGGAGGTAGAGGAGCAATGTTCTGCAGATCTCTAGAGAGGTCGGTGGTGTAATAATCTGCAGAATATATCACTATGTATCTGTCAACAGGTAGAGAGGACAGCGCAATGTTCTGCAGATGTCTAGGGAGGTCAGTGGTGTAATAATCTGCAGAATATATCACTATGTATCTATCAACAGGTAGCGAGGACAGAGCAATATTCTGCAGATCTCTAGAGAGGTCAGTGGTGTAATAATCTGCAGAATATATCACTATGTATCTGTCAGGATGTAGAGGAGCAATGTTCAGCAGATCTCCAGAGAGGTCAGTGGTGTAATAATCTGCAGAATATATCACTATGTATCTATCAACAGGTAGAGAGGACAGAGCAATGTTCTGCAGATCTCCAGAGAGGTCAGTGGTGTAATAATCTGCAGAATATATCACTATGTATCTGTCAGGAGGTAGAGGAGCAATGTTCTGCAGATCTCTAGATAGGTCAGTGGTGTAATAATCTACAGAATATATCACTATCTATCTGTTAGGAGGTAGAGGAGCAATGTTCTGCAGATCTCCAGAGAGGTCAGTGGTGTAAAAATCTTCAGAATATTGCACTATGTATCTGTCAGGAGGTAGAGGAGCAATGTTCTGCAGATCTCTAGAGAGGTCGGTGGTGTAATAATCTGCAGAATATATCACTATGTATCGATCAACAGGTAGAGAGGACAGAGCAATGTTCTGCAGATCTCTAGAGAGGTCAGTGGTGTAATAATCTTCAGAATATATCACTATGTATCTATCAACAGGTAGAGAGGACATAGCAATGTTCTGCAGATCTCTAGAGAGGTCAGTGGTGTAATAATCTGCAGAATATATCACTATGTATCTGTCAGGAGGTAGAGGAACAATGTTCTGCAGATCTCTAGAGAGGTTAGTGGTGTAATAATCTGCAGAATATATCACTATGTATCTGTCAGGAGGTAGAGAGAAGAGAGCAATGTTCTGCAGATCTCCAGAGAGGTCAGTGGTGTAATAATCTGCAGAATATATCACTATGTATCTGTCAGGAGGTAGGGGAGCAAAGTTCAGCAGATCTCTAGAGAGGTCAGTGGTGTAATAATCTGCAGAATACATAACTATGTATCTGTCAGGAGGTAGAGAGGACAGAGCAATGTTCTGCAGCTCTCCAGAGAGGTCAGTGGTGTAATAATCTGCAGAATACATCACTATGTGTGGTAACGCGGGCGGCGATTTGCGGTGGGCGGGGCTCTCTGAGCTGAAGTTGGTATTCACGCCCTTTGGTCACGGTGGCGCACTTTCTCTCTCCTGCTCCTCGGGCCGCAGAACCATTGAAATAAGTGGTGCTTGTGGGATACACTGTTCTCTGTCCCCTGGGATGTTATGTGGTGTACCCCGAAATAAGGATGTTCCAAGAGACAGGGTTCAATAAACTTTCACAGTAGTTTTACTGGGCACAATATGCTTGGTGGTTACTTTTGTTACAGAGGCAATGTCTTTAAGTAGTATAAACATATCACAGGGTATTGCAAATGGTGGTACCTGCTTCACCTCCCTGACTCTGTCTGTAATTCCTCCAAGTGTGCTCTGAGTTCTGCTCCTCTTTCTAACCTATACTGTGCTGGAAGGTGCGCTGCTGACTGTCCCAATCCAGTTGCACTATCACAGAGGACTGGTGTCCCTTGGGGATTCTAGGCTGTGTGCAAGCTCCTTGCTTTGCTCTAGGCACTCTCAGTAGTGTCCAAGCTCCTTGTCTGGCTTCTGTACCACATGCAACACACACTGACCTGCACTCCTTTCACTTCCACATGGCTGCTGCTGATCCTCTCACAGAATTTCTCTCAGTTCCACATGGCTGCTGCAGCATCTCACTGAATACAACTTCAGACACTGACTTGTCTGCTCTCCTCTGCCTGCACGCTGCTGCACACTTCTCCTCAATTCTGCACTCCTCTGCTCCACACTGCTGCACTCCTCTGCTCCACACTGCTGCGCTCGGTGAAAATCGTTCCTCTGTCTCAGCTAGCTACACCCCTCCCCTCTCTCTGGAGAATACATCTTAAGGTGAAACAGCCCATTTATGTTTCTGCTGAGTCATATAGGGAAGTAAATTCAGTACCAACCATGATTACAGAATAAAGCACATTAAAACCTGCATACTAAAGCAACAGTACAATGACAGTAAATAAACAGCAATTTTCCAGGGTATCACATACGTCCCCGGTAAAATCAGGGTCATCCCCGACATTGTCTCTCCTGCAACGAAAATGGGACAAAAATATGCAATATAACATATTCACATATCAAAGGTAAACTGTGCATCATAACGGCAAATGTCTGTAGTGCATTCCTGAAAGGCAAAAATATTAAGGCAATACTGTAAAACGAGTGTCTCTCAATATATCCGGCAACAACGTCCATATGGCAAGACATCTTCTGCCGCCATTTGCAAGGCGCATGGTACAGCCGACAATCCTTGCGCTGCACTTCAATAGACTCAATAGAGATGTGGCGCAACGTGCGCAACTTGGGTTTCAAAATAAAGTCCAGGACAGTCTCTGGGTCTCAAAAATTAAATCAAGGTTGCATCAGCCAACTGGGGGGTCAAATGTAACTATAGGGCTCCATAGAAATAGTCTGTAGCATAGACATGTCTATTCAGTCACAGTATCGTTCAGGCATTTTACCTTTGGTGGCTCTCTCCGACCTTCTAGGAGGATCACAAGTAGTAGGGGGCTGAGAGTCAATTAGTTCACAGCAGCTCGGAACAACTTCTGGGTGGCACTCAATCGGCACACTTTGGCTAGGGACAACTTGTGTGACACCTAGTTGCATCCAAGGACCGAAAAGCCAGCCAAACGGGAACAAGTTACCTGCATTTTCCATGGGGGACTCCAGTCTTCCCTCAGAGAGTGTCTCATCTGGAATGGTTTCCTCTCTAGAATCCTTCAACAGGCAAAGTTTCAGCTGATTACGGTGTACCACCTTGGTACTCTCTACGCTTTCTTTTCCAATCTCGTAGATTTCTATTTCTGGATGAGGAATGGCTTTCACAGTGTACGGCCTTGGTTCCCAATAGTCATCTAGCTTGCTGGTTCTGTGGTTCTTCTTTAACCAGACTCGATCCCCAACTTTCAAAGGTTCGGCGTTGGCATTGCAATTATAGTCCTCCTCTTGTCTCTGACGTACGACTTTCATCCGGTTCTCAACCATTTCATTGGCTTCATTCAGGCGACGCTGATGGTCTGCTACCCAGTCTGTTCGTGGTAGTGGATTGATGGTATCGCTGACTTGAACTTCCATAGCTATATCAGACGGTGGTTTGCCTTGACGACCAAACATCAGGAAGTATGGAGTGTATCCGGTGGAACAATGGACAGTTTTGTTGTACAAATAAGTTAGCTCTGGAATCAGAATGGGCCAATCCGCTCTTCGATGAGTAGGCACAGTTTTCAGCATTCCTATCAGTGTCTTGTTCATTCTTTCGCAGAGTCCATTGCATTGTGGATGGTACGCAGTTGTTCTTAACTTCTTACAGCCATAGAGGGTGCACAACTCTTGAAATAATTGTGACTCAAACGCAGACCCTTGGTCCGTCAAAATCTGTTTAGGATATCCACAAGGTAGAGCAAAGGTTTTCCAGAAGACTTCAGCTGTGGTATTGGCTGTCAAATCCCTCACGGGCATTGCTACAACAAACTTTGTGTAATGGTCAATGATGGTCAGAGCATGGGTGAACCCAGTTCTGCTTGGCTCCAGCTTCACATGGTCAAGTGCAACTAATTCCAGCGGCTTATGACTCACAATAGGATGTAGTGGTGCTTTCTGACCAGATTGCTCTCGTCGGCTCACTGCACAAGAAGTACATTCTCGACAGCATTTTTCAATGTCCTCTCTCATTCCAATCCAGAAGAACCGTCTTCTTATAGTGGCTTCAGTCTTTTGACACCCAAAATGACCAGACTGGTCGTGGTAAGCTTCGAGGACTATGCTGGCGTCCTGCCGGGGCACCACAATCTGATTCACACGTTCATAAGTGATTGGATCTAGAGTGTGTCTGTATAGCTGACCCTTCCCTATGAATAGCCGTTTTCTCTGCCTTAACAGCTTGACCAACTCTGGATCGGCATTGATACGCTGACTCCTGCTGAGTTTTCTGCCAGATTCAAGAAGGGTTTTTAAACTTTCCAAGACTCTGCTTTCTTTCTGGACCTGAGCCCAATGTACTTTCTCTGTTTGCAGATTAAGAGGCACTTGTTTAGATGGGGGTTGGGTTCCTCTCCTTGTTGTCATGGCATTTTGCTTGGCAAATTGTGCATAGAAAGCAGGCATTTCCACCTCTTCCCAATTCTTCTCATCTCTGTCCACTTCTTCTACTGTAGGCAGCCGGGACAGTGCATCTGCATTCACATTCGATTTTCCTGTTCTGTATTTGATTTTGAATTTGAAGTTGGCTAGTCGGGATGCCCATCTTTGCTCCAAAGCTCCCAGCCGAGCTGTGTTTAAATGAGCCAGGGGGTTGTTGTCGGTAAAGACTACAAATGAAGTGGCAGTAAGGTAGTCCCGGAACTTCTCAGTAATGGCCCACACGAGTGCAAGGAATTCCAACTTAAACGAGCTGCAGTTATCATCATTTCTTTCTGTACTTCTAAGGGCTTGACTTCCATAAGCTATCACCCTTTCTTTCTCATCCTGTACTTGGGAAAGCACAGCACCCAATCCTTTCTTGCTGGCATCTGTGTACAAATGGAAAGGACGGCTGTAGTCTGGGTAAGCCAACACGGGGGTTTCAATTAGCATCTGTTTGAGTTTAATAAAGGAGACCTCTTGAGCATCAGACCAGAGTATAGGCACATTCTTCTGTAGCTTATGATTGGGTTGGCCTTGTAACAACTTCTGTAGGGGTGCTGCAATTTGGGCAAAGTACTTTATAAAGCGGCGGTAGTACCCCACAAATCCAAGGAAACTTCTTACCTCCTGAATGGTAGTAGGGGTTGGCCAATCTTTCACTGCAGCCACTTTGTCTGGATCTGGGATGACTCCTTCAGCGCTGACAACATGTCCCAGGTAATGCACCTTTGGCTTCAGCAAATGGCACTTTGACGGCTTGACTTTTAAACCGTACTTGATGAGGACATCCAACACTTCTCCCAGGTGCTTCAAATGCTCTTCATATGTCTTAGAGTAAACAATGACGTCATCTAGATACAAGAGGACCGTTTCAAAATTTTTATGGCCTAAACAGTACTCTATCAGTCTTTGAAATGTTCCTGGGACATTGCCCAGCCCAAAATGGTATACTGTTGAATTCGAACAAGCCCATTGATGTGGTAAAAGCTATCTTTTCTCGATCTTCAGGGGCCATTGGTACTTGCCAGTATCCACTTGTCAGGTCCAATGTGGAAAAGAATGCGGCTGACCCTAGTGCTGTCAGCGACTCTTCGATTCTTGGTAAAGGGTAGGCATCCTTGTGGGTGATATTATTTAGCTTCCTATAATCAACACAGAAGCGAATGTTGCCGTCTTTCTTTCTAACCAACACCAGGGGGTGCAGCCCAGGGACTGTGACTATCCCGTATGACATTTGAATCTTTCTTGAATCAACTTCTTCACTGGTTGGTATAGAGACGGAGGTACTGGACGGTATCTTTCCTTTATTGGTGGGTGTGAACTAGTTGGGATGGTATGCTGGATGACATCCACTCTTCCAAAGTCTATAGGGTGCTTGATAAATGCTTGGTGATGTTCTTTGGCAATTTTCATGGCTCCATCTTTCCATTCATCTGGAGTGTCTTTGTCGCCAATATGTATTTCTTCCCACCATGGAGTATCAGGGATTTTATCAGGACAGACTTCTGTTTGGGTGGTATGTTGCGTGGCGGTGACCTCTAGGTTCAAGACGTCTTGAAAGGTAATTCTTGATAGCTTGGGGGAGATTCACATTTAAATGCTGACATTCTCGCTCAATGTGACCACTTCTCCTACACTGCCTGCAAATGGGTCTTCCTTGGGAATCAAACTGGTAAGTGGGCCTTCTCCCAAAATTTCTATAACTGTCCCCACCGGGGCTGTAATGTTGCCTACCTCTCGGAGACCAGCGATCTGCATCTTGTCGGCGTTGCTGTTTAAGTTCTCTCAGCTCTCGGCACATTTCTGTCAGACCTTTAGCCAGTTCTGCAACCTGCACTTGCAACTCCTTTGCCACATCCCGCACCTGTGTCTGAGCACACTGCATGACAATTTCCTTGACGCCAGACATTGGCGCTGCACCGCTGGGGTACTGTTCAGGGCGGGTTTGGACTTGGTTGGACTCTGATTCGGTCCCTAGGACTCTGATGGCCATCTCTTTAAAGTCTAGGAACGAGCTGTCAGGGTTCTGCAGTGCCAAGGTTCTCAATTGCGTCTTTGTAGCTTATTTCCTTGCTCCTTTAACGAATTGATCCCTCAGGGTTCTGTCTGTATACAGCACTTCATGTGGATCCACTTGTTTAATAGCATGCCAACGCTTCCTGCAAACTGAGGGCAAAATTACGTAACGACTCACCAGGCTTTTTGCTTCGTGCCAAAGAACCGCATCTTTAGTTCAGAGATAGTCCGGGTATCAAAGGTAGTGCTCAGCCTCTCAAAAATCCATTCCACTGTCCGTTTTTCGGTGTGAGGCCAGGACTTCACCTCCCTCAAGGCTGCTCCTCCTAACTGACCGATCAGCATTTCCACTTTTTGCTCTGCGGTAACCGGGTACAGCTGGAACATGGCTTGCATCTTCTCCTTGAAGTCTCTCAGGCTGTTTGCATCTCCATTATAGTTGGGGAGCCAGGGCGCTCCAAAATAATACGGCATCGTTATCGGCGTTGCGTGCGCTGTGCTGGGGGTCCCACTGCTGCCAGGCAGTTCACGATCTCCCTCCATTGACATCTTATCAGAGACCTTCCGGTCTTTACTTAACAACAGTCTGTCCCTGTAGATAATACGCAGCAAGAAAACAGTGCAGTCATCCACTTACTGTCACACACACAGAGCGATCTCACAGTCCTGCACTCTCCAAGCGAATCGCGGCTTACTTTACAAGATGGCTGCCGCAGGACCTCCTGTTTAAGGCCCACACCTCGTGGTACATCCTGTTCGTGACGCCAATTTGTGGTAACGCGGGCGCCGAGTCGCGGTGGGCGGGGCTCTCTGAGCTGAAGTTGGTATTCACGCCCTTTGGTCACGGTGGCACACTTTCTCTCTCCCGCTCCTCGGGCAGCAGAACCAGTGAAATAAGTGGTGCTTGTGGGATACACTGTTCTCTGTCCCCTGGGATGTTATGTGGTGTACCCCGAAATAAGGATGTTCCAAGAGACAGGGTTCAATAAACTTTCACAGTAGTTTTACTGGGCACAATATGCTTGGTGGTTACTTCTGTTACCGAGGCAATGTCTTTAAGTAGTATAAACATATCACAGGGTATTGCAAATGGTGGTACCTGCTTCACCTCCCTGACTCTGTCTGTAATTCCTCCAAGTTTGCTCTGAGTTCTGCTCCACTTTCTTCTCTATACTGTGCTGGAAGGTGCGCTGCTGACTGTCCCAATCCAGTTGCACTATCACAGAGGAATGGTGTCCCTTCGGGATTCTAGGCTGTGTGCAAGCTCCTTGCTTTGCTCTAGGAACGCTCAGTAGTGTCCAAGCTCCTTGTCTGGCTTCTGTACCACATGCAACACACACTGACCTGCACTCCTTTCACTTCCACATGGCTGCTGCTGATCCTCTCACAGAATTCCTCTCAGTTCCACATGGCTGCTGCAGCATCTCACTGAATGCAACTTCAGACACCGACTTGTCTGCTCTCCTCTGCCTGCACGCTGCTGCACACTTCTCCACACTTCTGCACTCCTCTGCTCCACACTGCTGCACTCCTCTGCTCCACACTGCTGCACTCCTCTGCTCCACACTGCTGCACTCCTCTGCTCCACACTGCTGCACTCCTCTGCTCCACACGGCTGCACTCCTCTGCTCCACACTGCTGCACTCCTCTGCTCCACACGGCTGCACTCCTCTGCTCCACATGGCTGCACTCCTCTGCTCCACACTGCTGCAGTCCTCTGCTCCACACTGCTGCACTCCTCTGCTCCACACTGCTGCACTCCTCTGCTGCACACTGCTGCAATCAGTGAGGTTTGTTCCTGTGTCCCAGCTAGCTACACCCCTCCCCTCTTTCTGGAGAATGCATCTTAAGGTGAAACAGCCCATTTATGTTTCTGCTTAGTCATATAGGGAAGTGAATTCAGTACCAACCATGATTACAGAAGAAAGCACATTAAAACCTGCATACTAAATCAACAGTAGAATGACCGTAAATAAACAGCAATTTTCCTGGGTATCACAATAGCTCCAGGGACTTCTCCTAGTCTATGTGTTAATGTTTGTTTGTCAGTGGTGTCTGACGTGTTTGGGTTATAATTTATGGTTCGTGCATTATTGATTTATTATTGTTTTTGTTAATAAATAATATGGATATTATTTAATTATGGTTAATTGAGTTAACTAACTTTTATATTTATTTCTTAATAAAATGGCTGCTGTGGCCACTTTATCCAAACCCTTGGAGTCGAGTCTTCTTGAGAGAAAGGTGTGGGTTATGAATGGGGAACAGATATATAGGTAAGTGTAATTTGCATACACATACATCACTCGACTTACCCCAAGTCATGCAAAATAAAGACACAAAACGTTATAATTGGGTGTTAAATGGTCAAAACTTTTATTATATTATATGACCAAACCCAAAATGGCAAACCTCCGACTCACGAAGAGTCACACTCCAGCACGCAGGAAAGGAAAAACCCCCTGTGGGGGAAACCTCTAGGGAAACCATGGCTGGAGGATTGCCCTTCCTCTGGGCTTAGAAGGTGCCAAAATATAATTTGTAACAGAATTTGTACATTTTCTCAGATTTTCAAGGAAAGACATTACAATGAACGAACGACATAAAACACATAAATCGGCTGATCTGGTTGGCTAGGCGGATGTCTGTCTTCCTGGGCACCCATTAAAATGAATGGGCGATGCTCGGTTGAGACGGGTCCTCCAGAGGGGTCCTCCAGATGCCTCCTTGTAGCACCTGTCTCCGCTCTGGCTAATAGGGGGGGGGATCTCCTGCTGGAAAACCCCCTCTATTACAGACAACCCGTATGAAGAGGATGGCATCACTGTGATGAAGAAGTGGTCTGGGGTGAAGGGTTTCCCTGCTAGAACCTACAAGTTACATCAGGTCGGCATTGGTGGGGAAGTCAAGCTCAAGGTCCTCAGTCCCATCCAATATGGCGCTGAATGTGGCAGTAAAACCTTCTAATATGGAATCTTCTTTATGTCATAAACATTTGTATTTATGACATCAGCACATTCATCATCATTACTACAGGAGTTTCTTACCACTGCCGCCTCATTCATTGTGACATCACCCACAGTGGTCTGAAGTGTTAACCCTTTAATGACTGGCAGTGTACTTACCACAGAGGCCATAAAGCTGAATAGAACATATCAATGGCCATAAAGGAAAAGGGATAATGCAGGGAGCATCTCCGCACAAGAACAATCCATGACAAAGAGTACTCCAGGATAAGATAACTTGTCTGCTTTCTCCAAAAACCAGCACCACACCTGTCCATAGGTTGTGTGTGGTATTACATCTCATTACCATTCACTTCAATGGAGCAAACCTGCAATACCAAATACAACCTGTGGATAGGTGTGGTGCTATTTTTGGAAGAAAGCAGCCATATTTTTCTAATCCTGCACAGCCCCTGTTAGAAATAGTTAAAAAAAAGGGGGAGAGAAGAAATTAAAAAAAGGGAAAAAGAGGAACTCTGAGGTAAAATAAATCAAACTGGACTGAAAGGAGTCTGCTGGAGGTGCCAGATGGAAAGACATGTTTCTGCCATGGGGACCAGATTAGTTGAAAAACTATGCAGTTTATCTTCGAATGCAGCATCACAAAAACAAATTATTTTGTAAAAAAATTAAAAAGTGTTTTTATTGTGCAAAACTAGAAAAACTTTTACATACATGTTGGTTCAGGAGTCCTGGTGGTCCTCCATGGGCTTTACCCATGGAGTGTTTGGAGACATGTTGGAGCTGTGGGGGAATGGTAGGTACGCTTACTGACATCTGATGGGATTGTAGGCACATCGCACCATTTTGGTTGGCAATAAATGCTCTCTTTGAACATGCCCTCTCCGCTCCATTCTCTCCAGATCTATTTCTTTCCAGAAGAAGGTTCTCCTCCATTTATTCAGACTAGGTTGTGCCTAGACATTGGAAGTCTACAATTCCCCGGTACAAATCTAAATGTTTGGCCACATTCACTGATATTCAGAATCCAGCAACTCTGCCGATTGTTGAAGTAAAATCTCAGGCATTTTCTGAGTAGTTGACCGCTAACTCCCTCCACTCTGCTACCTCGCTGTAGTGCCCGACCATTCAAATTGTTTTCTTCTCTCTCTGTAATTGTCGTCTGTCTATTGCTTGCTGTTTTAACCTTTCTTATTGATAAAAGTACAGATTTGGTAAAGACGACGCTTACATTGTTTCCTAATTGTCTTTTGATGAGCTGCATTTTTTTTACATTTTGTACTGCTTTATGGTTTTAATAAAGATTGAGCAGAGTTACTGCAGTTAAGGGGTGATAAATATTCTTCTACGTTGTCACGGCGCAGGATGTGGACCCACAGGGCCGTACCGCGTAGCGGGGTAGCAGCTGTCCAACAAGGTACAAAACCATGTCTATAGTTCTGAACGGGTACCTGAGGCAATGTAGACAGTGGCAGGGACACGACTTGACTTTCACAGCAGGTGACGTCGCGGATGCAGCGGGAAGACACAACTTGACTTTCACAGCAGGTGACGATAGCACGGGATACAGGGTACAGGCAGCAGGAACGGGTAACACTGGGAACTGGAAAACACTGGGAGACCTTTAGCAAGACAAACTAGGGTATACAACAACGCTCAGGCAAGGAACCAGTGGGCAGTCCATTTTAAGTCCCATCATCAACAATCCCCAAAGGGTTTACTCTTTATGAGGATATACCAGCTACATGAAGACTGGAGGGGTGGAGATAGAAATAAACTATTACTCCAAAAAGAAACCATGTGGATATACACCCTGGGGACTTTATCCCCTAGGGGGCTAAATAATGAGATCAAATGTAACATGTTCCTCTGAAATGATTGGGCTTATGTATCTGTTATGGATTCTTCTTTCTCCGAGGTTCTTTTTCTTTCTTGGATCCCTGCTCAGGACGGTGGGGACTCGGTCGATGGTCATTTTTTGGCCCTTGACCTACTCCCTGCCGACCTGCCCGGTCCCCTTTTGCGATCATTACGTAGTATACTGTATCTCTTTCTTGGTTCTTTCCTGGACTTTGTATGGGTGGGTTCGATATCCGCTCGGGGGGCTGTTTACCAGCAGCTGAGTGGTCTTGCACTCACTCATCCTTATCCATACTATAGAAATAACCTTATTTATATTCTGAAACTGTAAAGATGGAGATACACTCTTTACCTCCTCAGTTCTTCCCTATATTGAACTAATGACCTTATTCATACATTGAAATGGAGGGAATAAAAATGTTCACTCTTGAGCATATTCAATTGATGGATTTATACATATATGGAAATGGAGAGAAAAGAGATCCTCTTCCCTATAGCCGGCTCATAATGTGTATCTACCCCCTTCTTTTTTCAGATGTATTAACCATCTCAGGACACATCTCCATCTCTCACTTCCAATATTATTCTTTGGATCTAGTTGATGTCTGACCAATTTGTGACACTCTGTTTAATATATATCTCTGTGAGCTATAAAGGAAACAGAATATCGCTACTCGCAATATGTTTGGGATTTTTTTGTTTCTTTCTTTATTGCCTCTTTCTCATATTTTTTCTTTCCCTTTTTTTTTTTTTTTCTTTTTCTTATTTTTTCTTTTTCTTGTTTCTTTATTTCTTTATTTATCTTTTTATTATTTTTCAGGGAGAGTGATGCCTCTCTCTCCATGATAATGACATTAGCATCTTAATTAAAGTCATTAATGAGGACCTAATTTTTGGTCGTATCTGCTTTTAGCAATCCTGGTAATATTTTCTAATGAAATTATTCTTTATTATGATTACCTTTCTAAAAATGGTTTAAGATGTATTGTACATTTGTTTAATCTGTACTTGCAGTTTATTCCCAATATTCTACTGCATGTAAACGATCGAGTTATTGAAATTGACAATGTATCTTTAAATACCTGTGCTATATAAGCAGGTACTATCGTGAACATGATTTCCTGTCTCTGATGAAGTCCCAGCTGGGATGAAACGCGTAAGACGTATGCACGGTGGTGAGAGACGTCATCACACCGTTTTCCTCAGGCGTGGTTACCTGTAAACTCCATGCCTCAAACCACACATGGTTTGTTACCTACTACCTTGGCTGCAGGGGCGTAACTAGGAAAGACTGGGCCCCATAGCAAACTTTTGACTGGGGCCCCCCCTCCCCTGGGTGTCACACAACCCCCCCCTTGTAGATAGTGCCTTTTTTACAGTCCCCCTGTAGATAATGCCATACAGCCCCCCTGTGGATAACGCCATACAGCCCCCCCTGTAGATAACGCCATACAGCGCCCCCTGTAGATAACGCCATACAGCCCCCCTGTAGATAACGCCGTACAGCGCCCCCCCTTTAGATAACACCATACAGCCCCCCTGTAGATAATGCCATACAGCCCCCCCTGTAGATAATGCCATACATCACCCCCCTGTAGATAACGCCATACAGCCCCCCCTGTAGATAACGCCATGCAGCCCCCCCTGTAGACTGTATGGCGTTATCTACAGGGGGGGCTGTATGGCGTTATCTACAGAGGGGGCTGTATGGCGTTATCTACAGGGGGGACTGTGTGGCGTTATCTAAAGGGGGGACTGTGTGGCATTATCTACAGGGGGGACTGTGGCGTTATCTACAGGGGGGACTGTGGCGTTATCTACAGGGGGGACTGTGTGGCGTTATCTACAGGGGGGACTGTGTGGCGTTATCTACAGGGGGGACTGTGTGGCGTTATCTACAGGGGGGACTGTGTGGCGTTATCTACAGGGGGGACTGTGTGGCGTTATCTACAGGGGGGACTGTGTGGCGTTATCTACAGGGGGGACTGTGGCGTTATCTACAGGGGGGACTGTGTGGCGTTATCTACAGAGGGGGACTGTATGGCGTTGTCTACAGGGGGACTGTATGGCGTTATTTACAGAGGGGGCTGTATGGCGCTAACGCCATACAGCCCCCACTGTAGAGAACGCCATACAGTCCCCCTGTAGAGAACGCCATACAGCGCCCGCCCTGCAGGGAACGCCATACAGCCCCCCTGCAGGGAACGCCATACAGCCCCCCCTGCAGGGAACACCATTAAGCGCCCCCCCTGCAGGGAACGCTATACAGCGCCCCCCCCCCCCCGGCAGGGAACACCATACAGCGCCCCCCTGCAGGGAACGCCATACAGCGCCCCCCCCCCCCAAAAAAAAATACGACCTATAGTGTGTCCTACAAATAACATGCATCCCCTATTCACAGGATAAGGGATACATGTGTGATCGCTGGCATTGATAGGGAGAACGGGGGACTGAAAGTCCCCCAAGTTCTCCATGACTAACCTCTGACTTCCGGCGTCTGTGTCGGCAGCTCAATAAAAATGAATGGAGCGCTGGTCACGCATGCGCACAAGCGCGACCGGCGCTCCATTCATTTCTACGGAGCTGCCGACACAGACCCCGGAAGTCCGAGGTTTGTGATGGAGAACTTCAGGGGACTTTCAGTCCCCCGTTCTCCCTATCGCTGCCAGCGATCACACATGTATCCCCTATCCTGTGGATATCCTGTGGAGAGGGGATACATGTCTTTTGTTTAATGGCAGAGCGGGGAGATACCTCCCTGCTCTGCCGTAGTGTTCAGTGGCGTCCCGCTCTAGCAGCCATAGCGGCTGCTAGCGGAGCCTGCGGCCATGGTGGGGGCCCGTGCCGGCGGGCGACACGGGCCCCCTCATGCCGCGGGCCCCGTAGCAGTCGCTACGGCTGCTACGGCGGTAGTTACGCCACTGCTTGGCTGGTATCTCCTTATTGGGTCCCTGGACTTGAGATTCTTAACCTCTACTACTTATGAGGTATGGGACATAACATCTAGAGGATATCAATTGGCTGTTTCAAACTTGAAGCAAGAACTTTGCATGCACGCTACAACAGCCCTTAAATTCACCTGTACCCGGGAATTAACCCATCCTGTTACGGACAAGGAAGCAAGGGAGAAATCCACTCTGTGTATAATCAGGAATCCGCCTGCTTGAAGGAATCGAAGTGACCAAGAATACGATTCTAAGGTCAGATACATGTGGCTGTTAAGTTGCACTGAAACTTCAAGAATGATAAAGACCATCTATGGACTGATGTACACACAATAGATGAGTATGCGGAAAATCATTGTGGATCATTTATATTCTCTTTGCTCACTCTACTTTACCGTACTTATATTGGTTCCTGGATGTGCTTAACAATTTTGCCGTTCGGACAGGTTTGAATTGACTGTCCCTCCTAGGCTGTAACTTGTTATATGTACCTTGCCGATATATCTTTTTGTATCTCATTTAGCATATTTATGCTTATATCGATATATACCCATAATTATCCCTGGCCAGGTAGTTTTTAAATTGTATTCTATTATTATATATGAATTTTGTGGGAATTTGTTTGCTACTTTTCCCTTTTTTCTACGAATTAAACTAATTTTATATCACAATATCTATAGATATATTTATTTTTTATATATCAATATCTGAATTCTCTTACCCAGATGAGTGCTTGTTTTGTCCTGGATAGTTTTTTGGTTCATTGTTTTTGGTTTAGTTACTAGGACGGCACCGTGTGGCCCCCCCAACCACAATATTCTGGGATTCTGGATATTTGGGCTGATAATTGATGTAAGGCAGCTTGACGCATACTGGCCCTTTAAGGCCGTGCACGCGTGGGCGCCCTGCGGTACACAGTCCGAGGACCCGGAAGAGAGTGCCGCCGTCTCCCTGGAGGGAGTACACGCCGAGAAGAGAAGCGTCCATGGCCGGGATCGTCAAGAGGTAAGTCAGAACGACGACCCCCGGCCATGGACGTAACATACGTCCTGCTCCTGAGGTGACCTCAGGGAGGACAGAAAAATCCCATGAAACAGAAGAGACTGGGGTGGTGGACATTGTTAGGTAAAGGTTAAATTATAGACTTACCATCAGGGGTGCTCAGGGATATGCCGCTAATCCCCGAGTCAAGACTAGCTAGGAGGTCAATGCTTCCTGAGCCCTGCTCACACCATAGTCAGGAGCCCCCCAGCTTGACTGTGTCTGATTTGGGACAGGTAGTGGCTCAATTACTGGCTGGTGTTAGAGAGGCTTTGGTGCAGCGTGAGGTCCCACCACCTGTGGTCCCCGTTGCTCCTTCTCCTGTGGCGGCGTGGTACGGTTCGGTATCTGGGGCTGTTGCGCTAGGTTCTAAAGTCAGTGGAGTTTTGCCATAGCAGTTTCATCTGGGGCCAGTGTGAGGAATGGGGGGAACCACTTTGTCTATTTTGCTGCAGGTGGAGAGAGACTTTTTCTGGGACTTTTTCTGTTATTTGCCCCTTGTCCTGAGCTCAGGTGGTTTTTAATTCAAATGAGACAAGCAGCCGATCAAACTGGGAAACCAGTGAACCAGTCCAAACCAGTGTAGAAGTGTCTGAAAATAATCCTCTCCAGTGTCACCTTCAGACTGTCCGACCACAATGGTGAGGATATGCGTAGCAGCCGCAGGTGGGCATGGATTACAAATTGATAGTTGATGTGTTTATGTTTCTTTTGATGTGTTTTTATTTAGAAATTTAGCACCAAGCGCGCCGCCTATGTAAACATGTATGCCGCCTATGTAAACATGTATGTGTATATCATTTTAGTGCTTTGCTGCCATCTAGTGACCAAACTGCATAGATAGTTTGTGTAGTGCTGTTGTGTTATGTGTGCAGGACCTGTGATCACATGACCAGAGAGGCAAATTCTCAAGTTCGTGCAGGTGCTGCACAGCTACTCAAGTAGGGGAGAAGCTGAATCTTTATTTAACAGGAGTTTAGCACCATATTTAAATATGCAATATTTTAAAAACAAATCGCCATCTTAAAGTCGTCAAACTGCATATTATGAGAGGAGAATAACTGTTATGCTATGCCGTTGATATATACATTGTGTAGTAAGTGTTATTCCACTTAAGTAAACATATAACAGATCATTCCTCCAATTAAGACCCTTCGGGAATCTTGTATGAAGCTGCAGATCGCAGAACGCCTCCCTATTCAGGAAGTGTCTTCTCCAATATCCACCCGTCTTTGGTTTCTTCACTTCTTCAAGGCCATAAAAACATTGGGGGGAATTTATTAAGACGGTATTTCATATGCCAGTCTTAATATAAAGAAAGTTGGAGTAAGATGCAACACATTTATTAAATGTGTCACATCTTTCGGCCGTTCGTGCGCCACAATCGTTATGCAGCGACCGCGGCCATGCTCCATCCATTCCCCCTACCCAGCGGACATAATGTAAAATAAAAAATAAGTATAATCTTTTTTCTGCTTCTCTTCTTCCCCCTTGATCCCCTAAGGCTCCCTGCTGCCCATACAATGCACTGACACCGAGCAGCGTCAGGTCCTTTATATGTGACACAACACTCAACGTCATCAGTGCATTGTATGAGCCGCAGGCTGCGGAGAGAACATGAGGGGACCAGAAGAGGAGTGGTGAGGTGAGCATTCATTTTTTATTTAATTGTCCGATAGAGGGGACGGAGAGGAGCCTGGCATGGGCCTCTACCTTGATACGCTCCACATAGTGAGATTTTTGCCAATTATTAGCAGGCATAGATTTCCACTATAGTTTACGCCAGGTGTAAATTATTATAAATTTTTTGAGCTGCTGTCACCTCGCCCCCTTTTGGAAAGCCCTCTTTTAGAAAACTGGCGTAGAAAGGTTAATAAATTTCCCCATAAGCTTTAAAAATTACCATTATGTGTTTCTAAGAAGTGTTTTTCTGCACCGGGAGGCATTAGTGTTTTTTTGTTTTTGTATCTGAAATGTGTTCTACAATGCGCGTTTTGAACTTTCTAATCGTGCGCCCTACAGATGTGGCCGGCTTTATCTTGACTTTCAACGCATTAAATACACAGTGTCAGTGTTTTTTCAATGACTTCTTAATGACTTTTGTTGTGTGATATCACGCTGCAGCAAGTTATCCGAGTCAAGATAAAGATGGCTACATCCGTACATACACGCGATCACATTGTTTGCATTTAATGGCATAAATGACATGATGCTTAGTACAATTTTTATAAACGCATCGATATCGTAAGTACTTTTTAAAAAATAAAAAAACTTTTTGGGAAAGTCAAGTTTTGTTGTTAGTGACAATGTAGAAAAGACTTGGTGACATCATGTAACCATACCTCCCAACCGTCCCGGATTCAGCGGGACAGTCCCGGACTCCGGGCGTTGTCCCGCTGTCCCGGGCGGCCGGGGGTATGTCCCGCTGTCAAAATAATTCTAAAGCAGGGAACCATCAGCTCCCTGCTTCAGAATTGGTACATAGCGGAGGAGCAGAGGGAGCTCCTCCGCTCGCCGAGGGCTCCCCGGGCACAGTGCTACTTTGCGGGTGGATTGAGTATCCGACTCACCAGCCACAGCTGCGCTTGTAGCTTTCATGTGCTTAATTATCGTGGGAAAGCTACAAGCGGGGCTGTGACAGGTGAGTCTCACAGTCACTCCCAGTGCATGCGGCAGCAGCGGCAGCCAGTCTGACTGTGAGTCTCTGACCAGTCACCACCCACACGCAGCAGACAGATAGTGCCTGCAGGATGGACTGACAAAGTGCCTGTCAATATTGAATGAACCTTCAACTACAACTGTTTCGCAGCTATTAAATATGATGGCTTTTATAGTGTAGTGGTCAACTTGGCTGCCTTACATTAGGATTGGAAGGTTGTTGGCTCAAAGCTCAGTAGGGATTTTTTTTAAAATATTATTAATATTTTAGTTGTATTAGGCTGATGTGAACAGGCCCTAAGGCTTCTTTCACACTAGCGTTTCTATACGTTTACTTCTCTTCCGTCAGAGGAAGAGAGGATCGATATGTTAAACGGAATGCAATGGTTCCATTAGAATTACCATTGCTTTCAATGTTAATTCTTTTGTATCAGTTGCTTTCCGTTTGTCTCCGTTCGCTAGGTTTCCGTTCTTTTAAATAAAAGACTGCCGAAAAAAACGGAAACTTAGCGAACAGAGACAAACGGAAAGCAACTGATACAAAAGAATTACCATTAAAAGCAATGGTAATTCTAATGGAACAGTTGCTTTCCGTTTAACATATCGATCCTCTCTTCCTCTGACGGAAGAGAGGTAAACGTATAGAAACGCTAGTGTGAAAGAAGCCTTAGGGCCTGTTCACATCAGCTTTGGCTTTCCGTTCCGGGGTTCCGTCAGAGGTTTCCGTCGGGTGAACTCCGCAATGGAAAGTCAAACGGAAACCACAGTTTCCGTCCCCATTGATATCAATGGTGATGGAAACATTGCTAATGGTTTCCGTTCGTCACAATTATGGCAGGTTTCCGTTTTTCCAACAGAATTAATAGCGCAGTCAACTGAAACGTAAGCTGTAATTTCAGTTTGACTTTCCGTTGCGGGGTTCACCCGACGGAAACCTCCGACGGACCCCGGAATGGAAAGCCAATACAGATGTGAACAGGTTGTGCCCGTACTCTTCTTCCTACTATCCCACTCGTGTGATCACTTATAAAAGGTGTTAGTTATGCTCTTTATTATCACTGAGGCCCCATGCACACGACCGTTCCCGTGATTACACCCACGCATGGCTGCGGACAGTCATCCGCATTTGCGGACCATGTTCCCATTATAAAGTATAGGACCGTGGCCCATAAAATAAAAAAAATAGGACATGTCCTATTTTTTACGGAAGGTTTCTATGGCCATAGAAAGGAATGGGTCCGTAATTACGGACTAAATCTACGGTCGTGAGCATGGGGCCTTACTCTTGATTTTGTAATGTGTCCGTAAAACTTTTGGTCTGTTCATGATTTTTAGCTCAGTAGTCCAGAAATTTCTGAAGTGGAGGTTAGCAACGATGCTGGGGAGTCATCGGCGAGCGGAGGAGCTCCCTCCGCTCTGAACTAATTCTGAAGCAGGGAGCTGATAGTTTCCTGCTTCAGAATTAGTGGCTACTCCTTGAGCAGAATCCCCGTTGCCAATGATCAGTTGCCGATTGACATTAGTGGCTCCTCCTGGAGCGGAATCCCTGGCCAGAGTCGGCAACGGGGGTTCGCTCAAGGAGTATCCACTGACGTTACTGTCCATATATGGACAGTAACATCAGGGCTTCCCTCTAGGAGCTGAATCCCCGGCCTATGCTCTGGCTGGGGATTCCGCTTCTAGAGGTAGTCGCAATGGCGCTGTCTACAGGGTGGGGATAGCACTTTCTACAGGGTGGTGACACTATCAACATGGAAACTGTGGCACTATATAGGGGCACTATCTACATGGGCACCGTGGTACTATTGAGAGGGCACTGGCACTTTATATATGGGCACTGGCACTAGGGGCAGCTATGGGGGTATTATACTGTATAAGGGCAGCTAGGGGGGCATTATACTGTATGAAGCAGCTATGGGTCATTATACTGTATGGGGAGGCTATTTAGGCATTATGCTGTAGGGGGGCTTTATGCTGTATTGGGGAAGCTATGTGGCATTATGCTGTATGGAGAAATTTGGGCATTATACTGCATGGGAGCATCTGTATGGGCATTATACTGTACGGTGGCAGGTAGAGGGCATTATACTGTGTAGGGGCAGCTATTTGGTATTATACTGTGTGGGAGGTACTATGGGAGCATGATACTGTGTGAGCTGAATCGGGTGTGTATGGGCGGGGATTGGGTCCTTTGTTTTGATGCCCTTCTTAACCTCTTAACGCCGAAGGACAGATATATCCGTCCTCTGCAGCTGGTAGTTTGCGCAGGAGGACGGATATATCCGTCCTGTGATCGCACGGGTACTGACACTGTACCCACGCGATCAGCGGCAGGAGCACGGCCGTTATACACAGCCTGGCTTCTGCTGCAACTGCCGGAAATGAAGCGTGCTCCGATTCTGGCAGTTTATCCCATTAAATGTCGCTGTCAATAGTGACAGCGACATGTAATGTGTTTGACAGAGGGAGGGAGCTCCCTCTGTCACCCCATCGGCGCCCCCGCAAAGAAATCGCTGGTCGCCGTCGGGTTTCCATGGCAGCCGGGGGCCTAGCAAAGACCCCCAGGTCTGCCTTCAGCAAATGCCTGTTAGGCCATGCTGGAGGCATGACCTAATAGACTGCCTGTCAGTTTTACACTGACAGGCAATAATGCTTTGGTATACTAAGTATACCAAAGCATTATATATGCGATCAGCAGATCGCATAGTGAAGTCCCCTGGTGGGACTAAAAAAAAAAAAGTGAATCAGTTAAATAAAGTTTGTGAAAAAAAAAAATTACAGTCAAAATCAAATAAAACCAAAAAGTGGTTTTATTTAGTAAAAGTGTCAAAACAAATAACACATGCACATATATGTTATCCCCGCGATCGTAACGACTTGAACAATAAAATGAACACATTCATTAAACCACCGGATGAACGGCGTCCAAAAAAAACGCAAAAAAAACAACGGCAAATTTCTCTCTTTTCTCCCATTCCCACCATAAAAAAATTAAATAAAAGTTAATTTATAAGTCTTATGTACTCCAAAATAGTACTAATGAAAACATTGTCTCGCAAAAATCAAGCCCACATACGGCCACATTGAAGGAAAAAATAATAATTACGTCTCTTGGAATGCGGTGATGCAAAAACAAGTATTTTTTTTCTAAAAGGCTTTTTATTGTGCAAACGTAGGAAAACATATAAAACCTTTACATATTTGGTATCCCCGTAATCGTGCCAACCCATAGAATAAAGTTAACATGTTATTTACACTGCATAGTAAACGGCGTACATTTATAACGTGAAAATCAATGCTGGAATAGCTGTTTATTTTCAATTCTCTCCTAAAATAAAGTTCATAAAGGTTAATCAATATATTATAAGCATCTAAAAATGGTACAATTACAAAATACAACTCGTCCCACAAAAAACAAGCCCATATACGGCTATGTCGACGGAATAAAAAAAAAGTTACGACTCTTGGAATGCAACCGTGAAAAAACAAGAAATAATCCTTGGTCATTAAAGTGCAAAATGGCCTGGTCATTAAGGGGTTAACATCAATTGTTAATATCCTGTAAAATGTAATCCACGGTCAATATTTATACATTGGTTGTGAAATGTCTTGTCATTTGAGCAGGCTATCCTAGATCTTATAAATTCCCTTGTAGGTATTGCCTAGATGGTGTGAGCTGGGTGACTGTAGTGCCCGAAGAGGGTTCACAAAATGTTTCCTTTTCTGTATTACAATTCCCCTGCAACGTAATCTCGAAGAAGGTAACAGAATCCATGGATGCCGAGACTGTAACATTGTAAATTAAATGTATTGGTATTATTGTATTCCATAAATGGTGGTACAGACACCACATCATGACCCATAAACAAAAAAAAGATCGTCGATGTAGCGTCCATCCCACACAATCCACTTGTAAAAGGGATTATTGGCTGAAAAAATGTTGTTCTCCCACCATGTCATAAACAAATTGTCCATGGAGAGGGAGAATTTTAACCCCATCAGGGCGTCTTCTGTCTGCAATAAAATAAAACTATCAAGGCAGAAAAAATTATGTGAGCGCAGATACTCCACTGACATTAAAATAAATTCTTGTAGACATTTGGAATACCTGGTGTATTTCCTCAAATGGAATTCCACTGCCTTGATTGCCGGAATATGTGGTATGCAGGTAGGGCCACCATCAGAAATTTCTGGGCCTCATACAGTCAGTGGAATTCCATTTGAGGAAATACATCTGGGTCCCCCATTATTAGGGGATTTGCAGAGGTGGCAATGGAAAGTCATGGGAGGGGAGCAGGACGCAAAGTGTCAGGGACTCTGTGAGCGGGCGGAGGAGTAGGCTAAGAGAACGGGAGGTGGCCGAGGCGGGAGTTGGGCCAGAGTGGATATGACGCTTGACCGGCATCTGAGGAGGGGAAGGGGAGGGAGACCGGAGGGAAGGTGGGAGAGAAGGGGCAACATAAAAAAAATAATTAAACTGAATCTACTGCTTTAAAACAGAGTCACTCACCAAGTTGCAGAGCAGGCCGCTGCTTCTGGCCCCTGCATGGGTCCCATTCCTTTCTACAAACCAATTACCTCTGATCATAACCTTGATGAGCGGCGGCTGCCCAGTTTATTTTACTTTTGTGGCCAGGCCCCTGACAGTAGTACCAGCAGGCCGGTTTGCAGGGGTACTAGCCAACTACGTCACAGATAACCCAAGACCATGCAAAGTTATGGATTTTTGGCATCCCATGGAATATGGGAACAATAGGGAATTCTATCAGTAAGTATTCTGCCTGTTTCTTGGCTAATACTCCTAATCCAATTCCTTCTTCTAGCAGATTTTTTAAAGATCTTGTTTCACCACAAGTTTGTGATATGTACTGTAGATTCATTGTCTAAAATGGTATGAACGTATCTGGAATATAAACAGGAATCTACAGGGTGGGCCATTTATATAGATACACCTAAATAAAATGGGAATGGTTGGTGATATTAACTTCCTGCTTGTGGCACATTAGTATATGGGAGGGGGGAAACTTTTCAAGCTGGGTGTTGACCATGGCGGCCATTTTGAAGTCGGCCATTTTGTATCCAACTTTAGTTTTTTCAATGGGAAGAGGGTCATGTGACACATCAAACTTATCGAGAATTTCACAAGAAAAACAATGGTGTGCTTGGTTTTAACGTTACTTTATTCTGCAGGCAGTTATAACACACAAAATTGTTGCTAACATCCCCCATATGTCTACTTTAGATTGGCATCGTTTTTTGAACATTCTTTTATGGCAGGAAATCCTAGCGTCGTACATAACTATGATGCTAGGAGCCCGGTCCCTGCAGTATGTATGGAAAAAATCCCATTTTCACTCTGCAACATTGAGTGCACACTTAATTCAACAAAACACCTGCAGGGTTAAAATGCTTACTACACCCCTAGGTAAATGCATTGAGGGGTGTAATTTCTAAAATTGAGTCACTTCCGGGGGGTTTCCACTGTTTTGGGCCCACAGGCGCCCAGAAACCAATCCAGCAACATTTGCACTCCTTCCCTTCTGAGCCCTGCCGTGTGCCCAAACAGCAGTTTCTGACCACATATGGGGTATTGCCGTACTCGGGAGAAATTTCATTACAAATGTTGTGTTCTTAAATTCCTTTATTTGTTGGGAAAATTAAAAATGTTGCGCTAAAGCTACGTCTTATTGAAGAAAAAGGATTGTTTTTATTTTCACTGCCCAATTCTAATAAATTCTATGAAACATCTGTGGGGTCAAAATGCTTACTACACCCCTAGATGAATTCCTCAAGAGGTGTAGTTTCCTAAATGAAGTCACTTTTTGCGCGTTTTCATCGTTTTGTCCCCTCAGGAGCTTTGCAAATGTGACATTGCCTCTGCAAACCATTCCTGCTAAATGTGATCACCAAAAGCCAAATAGCGCTTATTCCCTTCTAAGCCCTGCCGTGTGTCCAAACAGCCAGTTATTACACATGTGGGGTATTTTTTTACTCGGGAGAAATTGCCTTACAAATTTTGTGGTGCTTTTTCTCCTTCAGTCCTTGTGGAAATGAGAAAATATTTGCTAAACCTACTTTTTTTTAAAAAAAAATGTAGATTTTTATTTTCAGGGCATACTTCCAATAATTTCTGCAAAAAAAAACTGTGTGGTCAAAATGCTCACTATACCCCTAGATCATTTCCTCAATGGGTGTAGTTTCCAAAATGGGGTCACTTGTGGGGGGTTTCCACTGTTTTGTCCCCACAGGGGCTTTGTAAATGTGACATGGCCTCTGCAAACTATTCCTGCTAAATTTGAGCTCCAAAAGCCAAATGGCGCTCCATCCCTTCTAAGCCCTGCCGTGTGTCCAAACAGCCAATTATTACCACATGTGGGGTATTGTTTTATTCGGGAGAAATTGCTTTACAATTTTTGCAGTGCTTTTTCTCCTTTAGGCTGGGTTCACACGACCTATTTTCAGACGTAAACGAGGCGTATTATGCCTCGTTTTACGTCTGAAAATAGGGCTACTATACGTCGGCAAACATCTGCCCATAATAATCATTTGAATGGGTTTGCCGACGTACTGTGCAGACGACCTGTCATTTACGTGTCGTCGTTTGACAGCTGTCAAACGACGACGCATAAAAATACAGCCTCGTCAAAAGAAGTGCAGGACACTTCTTTGGACGTTTTTGGAGCTGTTTTCTCATAGACTCCAATGAAAACAGCTCCAAAAACGGACGTAAAAAACGCTGCGAATACGGCGCGAAAAACGCTGCGAAAAAAGCGAGTTGCTCAAAAAACGTCTGAAAATCAGGGGCTGTTTTCCCTTGAAAACAGCTCTGTATTTTCAGACGTTTTTGGTCACTACGTGTGCACATACCCTTAGTCCTTGTGGAAACCTACATTTTCTTTGAAAAAATGTAGATTTTAATTTTCACGGCCTATTTCCAATAATTTCTGTAAAAAACCTGTGCAGTCTAAATGCTTACTATACCCCTAGATAATTTCCTTGAGGTGTGTAGTTTCCCAAATGGGGTCACTTTTGGGGGATTTCCACTGTTTTGGCACCGCAAGAGCCCTTCAAACCTGACATGGTGCCTAAAATATATTCTAATAAAAATAAGGCCCCAAAATCCTCTAGGTGGTCCTTTGCTTCTGAGGCCAGTGCTTCATTCCAGTAGCACGCTACGGCCACATGTGGGATATTTACAAAAACTGTAGAACCTGGGCAATAAATATTGAGTTGCATTTCTCTGGTAAAACCTTCTGTATTATAAAGAAAATTGTATTAAAGATGTATTTCTGCAAAAAAATATGAAATTTGTAAATTTCACCTCTACTTTGCTTTAATTCCTGTGAAATGTCTAAAGGGTTAAGACATTTTCTAAATGCTGTTTTGAATACTTTGAGGGGTGAAGTTTTTAAAATGGGGTGACTTTTTGGGGGTTTCTAATATATAAGGCTCTCAAAGCCACTTCACAACTTAAAGAGGCTCTGTCACCAAATTATCAAATCCCTATCTCCTATTGAATGTGATGGGCGCTGCAATGTAGATAACAGTAACGTTGTTTTTTTTTTTTTGAAATGATCATTTTTGCCCAAGTTATCAGCAATTGTATATTTATGCAAATGAGCATTTCAATGGACAACTGGGCGTGTTTTCTCGTATTTCCAACTGGGCGTGTTTACTTGTTTCACCAACTGGGTGTTGTGAATAGAAGTGTATGACGCTGACAAATCAGAATCATACACTTCTCATTGTTCCAACTTAGCTTCTTTCACTGCAGAAATACAGCGTGACGTCACCCACAGGTCCTTCAACCTTGTCGTCGGACAAAGAAGATACATCGGCTCCAGGCGTCCAAATATGCTCGTCTCTAGGGAGTTTGCTATGCTTACCTGCACATACCCTGCACTGTACTCCCTGATGCCTGGTGCTGATGTGTTTTCCCTCTTCCGACGCCAAGGTTGAAGGACCTGTGAGTGACGTCATCATTCCCAGCCAGCTTACCTTCACTGCAGACACAGCGTGACGTCACCCACAGGTCCTTCAACCTTGGCGTCGGAAGAGAGAAGACACATCCGCTCCAGGCGTCAGAGTACAGTTGAATTTGTAGCAGCATCACCATGTGCAGGTAAGCATAGCAAACTCCCTAGAGACAAGCATATTAACCTTTTGGACGCCTGGAGCCGATGTATCTTCTTTGTCCGACGACAAGGTTGAAGGATCTGTGGGTGACGTCACGCTGTATTTCTGCAGTGAACGAAGCTGAGTGGCAACGATGAGTAGTGTATGATGCTGATTTGTCAGCGTCATACACGTCTATTCACAATGCCCAGTTGGTAAAAACACAATACACGCACAGTTGGTAAAAACACAATACACGCCCAGTTGGAAATACGAGAAAACACGCCCAGTTGTCCATTGAAAAGCTCATTTGCATAAATATAAAATTGCTCATAACTTGGGCAAAAATTATCGTTTCAAAAAAATAAAAAAAAAGGTTACTGTTATCTACATTGCAGCGCCCATCACATGCAATAGGAGATAGATTTGATAATCTGGTGACAGAGCCTCTTTAACTGGCCCCTGTAAAAATATCCTTTTGAAATTTTCCTGAAAATGTGAGAAATTGCTGCTAAAGTTCAAAGCCTTGTAACGTCCTAGAAAAATAAAATGATGTTCAAAAAACGATGCCAATCTAAAGTAGACATATGGGGGATGTTAATTAGGAACAATTTTGTGTGTTATAACTGCCTGTCTTACATTCAGATACATTTAAATTGAGAAAAATGCTAATTTTTGCAATTTTTGCTAATTATTGCAATGAAGTTAAAATACTTGATGGATAGAGGAGAAGAGGGTGGACTGGCAGTACCTGACTTGAGAATATATTTTTTGTCAGGACAGTGGAGAAATATTTTGAGTCGGAAACAATCTCCGTTTATACAAAATATTAGTAAGTCTAGTAGGGGCCATCTTCAGAATATACTTCAGGTAATGGAGTCCGGGCAATTGAGAAATTGTAAGGAGTATCCAACAATATAAACAGAAACTGTGGGATGGATCCTCCAGCTCACCTTTGATGCAGGTTTTCTGCGCTCTGCACCTGGATCTCCGTGACGGCTCACGGTGTTGAAGACAGGGAAAACAAAAGAATAGAGGATCCAGCGCAATTAGTTAAAATAGAACATTGTTCCAATTTTATTTTGGGTATTTAAAACAAGATCAGTCTCGAGTGTAATGCTTAGCGATAGATAGATAGATAGATAGATAGATAGATAGATAGATAGATAGATAGATAGATCGATAGATAGATAGATAGATAGGTCCCTACGCGTTTCAGACGCACACCAGGTCCTTCCTCATGGCTTTTTGTTAAATGACAAACTATCAGGGGGAGGTTTATATCCGGTTACCTACAGGTGGTAATTAAACCTAGTAGATGAAACTAGTTCAGCAAAGTAATGCTGTTGGTTCAGCAAAGTGATGCTGTCCAGCATATTGGTTTTTAAACACAAGAGGGCGCACAACTGGCTTGAGCAATTTATGAATGGAAGCTATGTATCGTAATGGAGCTGTCCAGCAGAATGGTGCTGAACTGAAACGCCGGTGAAGTGTTATGTTGTTATTCTATAGTAGTTATCATGTTTATCATATTATTGACACTGAAAATGTCCAAAATGATGGGGATACCAAATGTTCTAGTTGTAGCTTAATGAAATGGTATTTCATTTGTAAGGCTGACAGATATAAACCTCTTTTATGCTCACATCGAGAAATTAAAAATATGTATTATAGGCTAAAAAATACAATATTTCAAACAATTTAAAATAAGTTCTGAACTGAAAAGATTACTATAATTAAGTATTTGGGGCAGATATCAGTATTATTTTCTTACTCATGGATACTATGACAGGTGGAAATAAAGTACATCGTACAGAATAGTATGACCCGACAAATACATGAAGCCAATCAGATGGCACTATAGTTACAGTATTGCTTTATTAGCCAAGCTTTTGATATTTTTAGTTTGGTATTAATTATTCTATATTATTTTTGTTCATTATTTTTGTTCATTACTCACGATTAGGAAATTATACACATTATGAAGAATAATATATCCCGACAAACGCATATGGTCGTTTAGATAGCGTTGTAATATTACTTTGTTGACCAATGTTTTAAAGTTCCTAAATTTGTGTTACTGGGTCTATATTATTTTTATTCATTAGAAATGGAACATAAGTTATTTTCTGAAGTTTAATCCATCGGGGATCCTCGTTTTTAGAGTGAATATCCAGTAGGGTTCTCGTGATAAGATTTTGTGTTTTATGTTCCCCCCTCTAGTTGGTATTTTTACTTTCTCTATGGCATAACATTGAAGGCTTGTAGTAGATCTATTATGTTGGGTTATAAAATGTCTTGCAACATTGGAAATATTTGCAATGTTTGGATTTTTAATATAACCAGATGTTCCAATATTCTCACTTTAAATTTACGGCTGGTACATCCTATGTACATGAGATTGCATGTGTTGCACTCTATAATGTAAATTAGTGCTTCACTATTACAATTGATGTGATTTTGGATTGTGAAATTCTTTACATTATCTGAATCTCTGAAAGTTTTTTTAGGTTTAGCATATGAGCAAACGTTACAGGGATGTGAGCCGCATCTAAAGAAACCAGCATAATGAAGCCAAGTGGGCTTTAAAGTATTTAGCGGAAGAACAGAGGGAGAAAGAACATCACCTAAAGAGGGAGCTTTTCTGGGTACTACTTGACAGCCGTCCTTCAGGATATCTGACAAGATGTCGTCATCCATAAGGATAACTACATTTCTTTGGACAATTTTCTTAATAGCATTGAACTGGGTACTGCACTGTAACACCAGGGTGGGAATATTTTGAATGGTATTTTTATTGCATTTTGGTTCAAGAAGTCGATTTCTAGATTTATTCTCTACAATGGAGGATGCTCTTTTTAAGGTCCATTCTGGGTACCCTCTCTTTCGTAGTCTCCTTTGTATTTGATGTTGTTCCACTTGGTAATTGCTATCGTCACTACAATTTATTTTCGCCCGGTACGTCTCACCCACAGGGATTGATGATATGGTCTGTTTAGGATGGCTGCTTGTTGCATGCAGGATGGTGTTTCCTGAGATGGGTTTGCGATAGGTTTTAGTGTTAATTATTTCTCCTGATTGGCCTGTGAGTTCTAGATCTAAGAACTGAATAGTGTTTTTTTGGACCAAATGGGTGAATTTTAAGTTAAATTGGTTGTCATTCAGATAGTATATAAAGTTAGGGATGTCTGATATATTACCCTCCCATATAAATAGCAGGTCATCAATGTATCTTGAATACCAATTGATGAATCTGCCAAAGGGATTAACAGTAGAAAAAAGAAACAGTTCTTCCCACCAGGCCATCACAAGATTTGCCACGGAGGGGGAGAACTTGGCTCCCATTGATACTCCTTTCAGTTGTAAATAGAATGTACCATCGCATTTAAAAAAATTGTGTGTCATAAGAAAAGTAAGTGCCTCAAGTATGAAAGATTGTAATTCATAGCTATAGGCACTGTGTCTGAATAGATGATGTTCTAATGCCCTCTGAGCTATATGCAGTGCCGCATCTGCCATGAGGCCAGGTGAGCCGACGGCCTCAAGCGGCACCACCTACCCAAAGGGGGGAGCGGCATTTTCAGCCCGGGACGCAGGGCCGCCATCAGGAATTTCAGGGCCCCCTACAGCTAAATTTTCTGGGCCCCCCCTACCGTGGCACCGCCTGTTAACGGTACTCCGTCCAGCACAATATTATGGTACCCAGGGCCGCCATCAGGGGGGGTATTATGGGTACTGATGTGAGAGGCCCGGCCAAACCTAATTGAAAGGGGGGCCCGGCAACTGCCGCGACTTGCCTTTGGTAGAAAAAAAACAGGCCCCTGCAATGGGGCTTGTTTTTTTCACCAAAAGAATGTCGTGAGCTGCGGGCCCCCCTTTCAATTAGGTTTGGCCGGGCCTCTCACATCAGTACCCATAATACCCCCCCTGATGGCGGCCCTGGGTAGCATGGGGGTCGTCAAACACTGCCGCCCGTGCGACCGATCGCGCACACCCGCAAACTCCCGCGCATGCGCACCCGCCTGGAACTGCGCACCGAATTTTGAGGCAGATTTTGACCTGCCCACACTATCTTGCCGCGTTTTTTGCCCGCGGCGATTGATGACAGCAGACAAAAAACGCAGCGAAAAATGCATTTTCTGCCTCCCATTGATTTCGATGGGAGGTCAGAGGCAGAACCGCGGCAAGAAAGGACGTGCTGCTTTTTCTTTTTTCCGCGACTGGCTCCCATTGATTTCAGATTAAATCAATGGGAAGCGGTTTTGGAAGTTTTTAGGTGCTGATTCTGACGCAGTGTCCGAGTCAATATCAAGGCCCAAAAACTCTGTGAACTGGGCCTTATTGTTAGGGCTTATTCAGACGAACGTGCAATACGTCCGTGCAACGCGCGTGATTTTCACGCGCCTCGCACGGACCTATATTACTCTATGGGGCCGTGCAGACTGTCAGTGATTTTCATGCAGCGTGAGTCCGTGTGTCCGCTGCGTAAAACTCACGACATGTCCGATATTTGTGCATTGTTCGCGCATCACGCACCCATTGACGTCAATGGGTGCGTGAAAATCACGGCCAGCACTTCCGCAGCAGTATAAACTATGAATGAATACAGAAAAGCACCACATGCTACAAACATACAAACAGAGTGTCATAATGATGGCGGCTGCGCGAAAATCACGCAGCCGTGCATCATACGCTGCTGCCACACGGAGCTGTTATGGACCTTTTGCATGCGCAGAACTCCACGTTTTTGCGCACGCAAAAAGCACACGCTCGTGTAAATCCGGACTTAGGGTAGGAACACACTAGGCATGAACGCTGCGGATTTTATGCAACACATTTTATTGTGGATAATCCGCAGCGTATTACAGTCGCAGCAGAGTGGATGAGATTTGAACAAATCTCATTCACACGCTGCAAAAATAATGGACCTGCAGTGTGGCTTTTTGGCTTTTTAAGCCGCAGCATGTCAATGTATTCTGTGGGTTCTGCCGCAAAAATCACACATGAGAAAAAAAAAAAAGGCACTTTTTTAAATTTATAAAAAAGTTTAGACTTGCCCCGGCAGTACTCCTGGTGACGCGATCCTCTATTCCGGGCTGCGCTAATAATAGAGGATCGCGTCACCAGGACTACGGCCGGGGCAAGTCTAAACTTTTTTATAAATGTAAAAAAGTACCTTTTTTTTCTCATTTGTGATTTTTGCGGCAGAACCGCAGCATTTCCGCAACAGAGGAGCGGCGATTCCACAGAATAAATTGACACGCTGCGGCTTAAAAAGCCAAAAGCCACACTGCAGGTCCATTATTTTTGCAGCGTGTGAATGAGATTTGTTCAAATCTCATCCACTCTGCTGCGACTGTAATACGCTGCGGATTATCCACAATAAAATGTGTTGCATAAAATCCGCAGCGTTCATGCCTAGTGTGTTCCTACCCTAAGGCCGGATTTACACGAGCGTGTGCTTTTTGCGTGCGCAAAAACGTGGCGTTCTGCGCATGCAAAAGGTCCATAACAGCTCCGTGTGTCAGCAGCGTATGATGCGTGGCTGCGTGAGTTTCGCGCAGCCGCCATCATTATGACACTCTGTATGTTTGTAGCACGTGGTGCTTTTCTGTTTTCATTCATAGTTTATACGGCTGCGGAAGTGCTGGGCGTGATTTTCACGCACCCATTGACTTCAATGGGTGCGTGATGCGCGAACAATGCACAAATATCGGACATGTCGTGAGTTTTACGCAGCGGACACACGGACACACGCTGCGTGAAAATCACTGAAAGTCTGCACGGCCCCATAGAGTAACATAGGTCCGTGCTGGACGCGTGAAAATCACGTACGTTGCACGGACGTATTACACGTTCGTCTGAATAAGCCCTAACAATAAGGCCCAGTTCACACAGTTTTTGGGCCTTGATATTAACTCGGACACTGCGTCAGAATCAGCACCAAAAAACTTCCAAAACCGCCTCCCATTGATTTAATCTGAAATCAATGAGAGTAAGTTGCAGAAAAAAGAAAAAGCAGCACGTCCTTTCTTGCCGCGGTTCCGCCTCTGACCTCCCATCGAAATAAATGGGAGGCAGAAAATGCATTTTTCCCTGCGTTTTTTGTCTGCTGTCCTCAATCGCAGCGGGCAAAAAACGCAGCAAAAAACGCAGCAAGATAGTGTGGGCAGGTCAAAATCTGCCTCAAAATTCTTTAAGGAATATTGAGGCAGATTTTTTCGGCCTGCAAAATACTCTGTGTGAACAGGGCCATACTTAAACAGCACTTTGACACACTTTACTCACCATGTCAGAAGAGCTGCTCCCACTCCAGTCCTCTTCAGGCGATGTCTTCGGTCCAGACGTCGTCCTTCACCTCCAGGCTCCAGAAAATGGCGGGGATCGTAGAACTGCCGCCGCGCAAGAACTAGACTCCTCCCCCTCTCCTTACGCAGCTACGCTCTGGAGAAGGAGGCGGAGTCGGACGAGGAGGCGGACGAGGAGGAGGACGAGGAGGCGGAGTCGGACGAGGAGGCGGAGGAGGACGAGGAGGACAAGGAGGACGAGGAGGCGGAGGAGGACAAGGAGGAGGCGGAGTCGGAGGCGGGCCAGCAGGTAAGTAACCGTGCGCCGCTGTCCCTATGTGTCTGTCCTTCCCCGTCGATGTACTTGTGTTGCTCCCTCTCGGCGGCGCGCCTGGTCGTTCGCACGTGGGCGCGCGCTTGCGATCGTGCGCGCTTGCGGTCGTGCGCGCTCGTACGCGCGCAAGCGGTGGTGTTTCGCGGCGCGGCGGCGGTGATGAGAGGGGGGCCCACAGCTCGGGGGCCTGCAGCAGCTCACGACATTGTTTTGGTGAAAAGAACAGGCCCCATTGCAGGGGCTTGTTTTTTTCTACCAAAAGCAAGTCGCGGCAGTTGCCGGGCCCCCCTTTCAATTAAGTTTGGCCGGGCCCCCTACAGTACTACCCCTAATACCCCCCTGATGGCGGCCCTGCCGGAACGGACTGGGCCCCCCGGGGGGAGGGGCCATGCAGACGCACATAGCAGACGTGCCGAACGTCTGTAACACTCCTCCTCCTCTCTGACGCTGCACACAGCACATGCAGCCAGAGAGGAGCAAGTCTGCAGGAGGAGCACGAGCAGCACGAGGTAAGTTCCTGCCTTGCTGGGACCGGGACCCGTGACGTGAGTATACTGCAAGGGGGGGTCTGGGCATTTTACCGACAGCAGAGGGCTCTATGGGGCTAGAATAATCCACCCCATAGAGCCCTCACATCACTATAATGGAAGGATTAGTGTAGGTGGGGGAGGGTCTGAGCGTCTAACTGCAGATAGCTCTATAGGGGGGGATTCTGCCCCCCCTTTAGAGCAGTCAGTCAGATGATCAGACCCCCCTAACCTTTCAGTATAGTAACTAGTCAGGGCTCTATGGTGGGGGGATAATTCCCCCCTATAGAGAACTCTGCTGTCAGTAAAACGCCCCCCCCCCCTCTTGCAGTATACTCCTGGCTTTGTAGCTTTCCTGTGCTCAATTAGCATGGGAAAGCTACAATCAGAGCTGTGACTGGTGAGTCTCACAGTCACTCACAGTGCACACTGCATGCAGCAGCTGCGGCAGCCAGTCTGACTGTGAGTCTCTGACCAGTCACCACCCACACGCAGTAGAGAGAGAGGAGAGACTAATAGTAAACCCTCAACTACTACAGTTTCACAGGCATTAACTATGACAGTGTCTATAGAGTAGTGGTTAGCTTGTCTGCCTTACACATGAAGGTTGCTGGTTCGAATCCCAGCTGGGTTTTTTTTAATTTTTTTTTATTAATATTAATATCTTGTATTGGGCTTTGTTCACACTAGCATTAATATACGTTTACCTCTCTTCCGTCAGAGGGAGAGGATCGATACGTTAAACGGAAAGCAACGGTTCCATTAGAATTACCATTGCTTTCAATGGTAATTCTTTTGTATCAGTTGCTTTCCGTTTGTCTCCGTTCGCTAGGTTTTCGTTCTTTTGAACGGAAATAAAAGTTCTGCAGACTGCACTTTTGTTTCCTTTAAAAAAAACGGAAACTTAGCGAACGGAGACAAACGGAAAGCAACTGATACATTAGAATTACCATTGAAAGCAATGGTAATTCTAATGGAACCGTTGCTTTCCGTTTAACATATCGATCCTCTCTTCCTCTGACGGAAGAGAGGTAAACGTATAGAAACGCTAGTGTGAAAGAAGCCTTAGGGCCTGTTCACATCAGCGTTGGCTTTCCGTTCTGGGGTTCCGTTGGAGGTAACCCCGCAACGGAAAGTCAAACTGAAACCACAGCTTCCGTTTCCGTCACCATTAGCGCAGTCAACTGCGCTATTGATTCCGTCACAAAAACGGAAACCTGCCGGAATGGTGACGAACGGAAACCATTAGCAATGTTTCCGTCACCATTGATTTCAATGGTGACTGAAACGGAAGCTGTGGTTTCAGTTTGACTTTCCGTTGCGGGGTTCACCCGTCGGAAACCTCCCACGGAACCCCGGAACGGAAAGCCAACGCTGATGTGAACAGGCCCTAATCCTTCCCCATAAACCTGCCCCCGCTAATTAAAATAAATATATTATATAATGTATATCGCGCTGTATCCGTCAGGTCAGCGGGACTGACTGATTCAGTGTCAGCGAGTCCTGCAGGATCGAGCTGTTAACGATCACATCTAAGTTCATAACTTAGATGTGATCGGTAATAGGCGACCTAATGGATTCAGGTCTCAGCGCTATATATAGCTGCTCTGTATACAGGATACAAAGCAGCTGTATCTCAAAAAGTGCAAATCATTTTCAATAAAAAGTAATTAAAACTTGCACCTATCGCATTAATAGATATCTTTATATATATCATAGTGACATGTCCGAAGTTTTCATCGGTGGGGGACCGAGCACTGAGGCCCCCACCAATCGCTAAAACGAAGCAGCAGAAGTGCTCGGGTGAGCGTTGTGCCGCTTCATTTATGATCGACTTTTAGCCGATTGAGCGGTGTACGGACTCCTAGACTTTCTATTGAGCCCGTACACTGCTCCAAGGAAAGCCAAACAGAATTGAAGCGGCACACCGCTCACCCGAGCACTTCTGCTGCTTCGTTTTAGCGACTAGTGGGGGGTCTCAGTGTTCGGACCCCACTGATCAAAACTTCTGACATGTCAAAAGTTTTTAAAAAAGTTGTTACATCACCTGCCCACAGATTTGCATTTGAGTGCAGCATGTAATGGTCAGGGCTGCACAAACTCTGGGGCACTTGAAATTTTTTTTCCTACCCTCTTTCTTTACTTAGATATCGGTGCTGTAATACTTGACGCCCGATATTTAAATAACCACATAAACTGCAAATGGGGCGGTAATTGGCAAGGGGACGTGTAACATCGCTGTGACACAATCCACTACGGACAATGTCAACAGCAAGAGCTGGAGAGAGGAGATCATGTGCGCGTGCACACGCTCTCACTCTTCAGTTCTCGGCAGGCAAGTACAAGACGATGATCTCAGGTGAGAGATCAGTCTTGTCGTCCTTGTCTGCCGAGAGCTAAAGAGTGAGAGCGTGCGTGCACGCACAGCTCCGATGCCTTGGAACAGAAGAAGAAGAATTCACACTCTTCTTCTCTTCTTGTGTTCCTTAGTGGTGGCGGAGCTGCGCGCACACGCTCTCTCCAGCTCTTGCTGTAACGCTGACCGTAGCTGATTGGACAGTGTCACAGCGATGTTACACGCCCCCTTGCCAATTACCTCCCCATTGACAGTTCATGGGGCTATTTAAATATCGGGCGCCAAATAAAACAGCACTGATATCTAAATAGCGAAGGAGGCTAAGAAAAAAATCTAAAGTGCCCCAGAGTTTGTGCAGCTCTCCCCATCACATGCTGCACTCAGCTGCACATGTATGGGGAGGTGAAAGGTTCTCTTTAAAAGAAAGGTGTTATAATTATTATTTTTTATTTGATATGTTTTATTTTATGGGCCTAATTTTTCTAATTATTTTAATATGTTTCCGAAGGTAGCTATTTATTCATATGTTTGTACGTCTGTGGGGGCAGCCAGCTTTATTTTTATTTTTCATACTGCTCATTTTTGTTTTGCAGGTTCCGCTGGACCATTTGGACTACGTCGTAGATTCGTTGGACTACTTCGCTGATGTAAGCTTTTTTTCTTTAAGCGTTGTCATTTCAATAAAATAAATGTCTTTATGTCTCTGTTTTTTAATACTTCATTACCGCCTTAGTAATGGCTGCTGTCTGATTGAGAGCGTCCATTACTAAGAAGGGTCTTAGTGTTAGCCAGTAATAAGGCTATCACTAACCCCTATTATTACCCCGGTACCCACCGACACCAGGAGTACCGGGAAGAGCTGGGTACGATCCAGCACCCGACTGTCTGAAGAGAAGGGCGGGTACTGGCATGGCTGCAGGCTGGAACTATCAGGCTCTGAATGGCCAAAAACCATGGCCCTTCCCACCCTGGTGATGCTAGGCTGCTGCTGCTTTATTGTATCTGGCTGGTTATGAAAAATAGAGGGGATCTCACGTAATTTTTTTCTATTTAATTTTTTTTAAAAGACGTGGGGTTCCCGCTATTTTTCACAACCAGCCAGATACAATAAAGCAGCTGCAGCCGAGCATCCCCAGGGTGGGAAGGGCCATGTTTTTTATCCCTTCCCAGCCTGGTAAAACCAGCCTGTGACCGCCCTGCTGCCTTACCGTCGCTTCAGATGGTCGGGTACTGGATCGTACTCCCCTCGCGGCAGTGAGAACTGGGGTAATAATAGGGGTTAGTGATAGCCTTCTTACTGGCTAACACTAAGCCCCTTCTTAGTAATGGACGCTCTCAATCAGACAACAGCCATTACTAAGGCCATAATAAAGTATTAAAAAAAAACAGACAAGAAAAAGTAGATCATCGGAGTAGTCCAATGAATCTACGACGTAGTCCAAACGCTCCAGCGGAACCTACCAAAAAAAAGAAGTATAAAAATTTTAAAAACTTACAAATTTGCCACAATAGTCACTCAATATAACTATACTGTAATCACTTATATGGTCTGCAGATATCTTGTGTATAACTGGCATCTACCTCTATAAGGTCACTATATGGTGGTAATATTGGTCTATATATAGTGTGATTTATTCACTAACAGTATGGTGGGTTTTTTCTAATACTATGTTGTAGTAATATGTGATCATGGTTTGGTAGTTTTATTCAGTAACAGTATGGGGGTATTATTCAGTAACAGTATGGAGGTATTATTCAGTAACTATATGGAGGTATTATTCAGTAACAGTCTGGAGGTATTATTCAGTAACTGTATGGGGATATTATTCAGTAACAGTATGGAGGTATTATTCAGTAACTGTATGGAGGTATTATTCAGTAATAGTATGGAGGTATTATTCAGTAACAGTATGGGGGTATTATTCAGTAACTGTATGGGGATATTATTCAGTAACAGTATGGAGGTATTATTCAGTAACTGTATGGGGATAATATTCAGTAACAGTATGGAGGTATTATTCAGTAAATGTATGGGGGTATTATTCAGTAACAGTATGGGGGTATTATTCAGTAACAGTATGGAGGTATTATTCAGTAACAGTATGGGGGTATTATTCAGTAACAGTATGGAGGTATTATTCAGTAACAGTATGGGGGTATTATTCAGTAACAGTATGGGGATATTATTCAGTAACAGTATGGGGGTATTATTCAGTAAATGTATGGAGGTATTATTCAGTAACAGTATGAAGGTATTATTCAGTAACAGTATGGGGGTATTATTCAGTAACAATATGGGGGTATTATTCAGTAACAGTATGGGGTTATTATTCAGTAACAGTATGGAAGTATTATTCAGTAACTGTATGGAGGTATTATTCAGTAACAGTATGGAAGTATTATTCAGTAAACATATGCAGGTATTATTCAGTAACAGTATGGGGGTATTATTCAGTAACAGTATGGAGGTATTATTCAGTAACAGTATGGAGGTATTATTCAGTAACAGTATGGAAGTATTATTCAGTAACTGTATGGGGATATTATTCAGTAACAGTATGGAAGTATTATTCAGTAACAATATGGAAGTATTATTCAGTAACAGTATGGGGGTATTATTCAGTAACAGTATGGAAGTATTATTCAGTAACTGTATGGAGGTATTATTCAGTAACAGTATGGGGGTATTATTCAGTAACTGTATGGAGGTATTATTCAGTAACAGTATGGAGGTATTATTCAGTAAAAGTATGGGGGTATTATTCAGTAACAGTATGGGGATATTATTCAGTAACAGTATGGAGGTATTATTCAGTAACTGTTTGGGGATATTATTCAGTAACAGTATGGAGGTATTATTCAGTAACAGTATGGGGGTATTATTCAGTAACAGTATGGGGGTATTATTCAGTAACTGTATGGAGGTATTATTCAGTAACAGTATGGAGATATTATTCAGTAACTGTATGGAGGTATTATTCAGTAACAGTATGGAGGTATTATTCAGTAACAGTATGGGGGTATTATTCAGTAACAGTATGGAGGTATTATTCAGTAACAGTATGGAGGTATTATTCAGTAACTGTATGGAGGTATTATTCAGTAACAGTATGGAAGTATTATTCAGTAACTATATGGGGATATTATTTCGTAACAGTATGGAAGTATTATTCAGTAACAGTATGGAAGTATTATTCAGTAACTGTATGGAGGTATTATTCAGTAACAGTATGGAAGTATTATACAGTAACTGTATGGGGATATAATTCAGTAACAGTATGGAAGTATTATTCAGTAACAGTATGGAAGTATTATTCAGTAACTGTATGGAGGTATTATTCAGTAACAGTATGGAGGTATTATTCAGTAACAGTATGGGGGTATTATTCAGTAACAATATGGGGGTATTATTCAGTAACAGTATGGAAGTATTATTCAGTAACCTTATGCAGGTATTATTCAGTAACAGTATGGGGGTATTATTCAGTAACAGTATGGAGGTATTATTCAGTAACAGTATGGGGGTATTATTCAGTAACAGTATGGGGGTATTATTCAGTAACTGTATGGGGATATTATTCAGTAACAGTATGGAGGTATTATTCAGTAACTGTATGGGGATATTATTCAGTAACAGTATGGAGGTATTATTCAGTAACAATGTGGGGGTATTATTCAGTAACAGTATGGGGGTATTATTCAGTAACATTATGGAAGTATTATTCAGTAACGGTATGGAGGTATTATTCAGTAACGGTATGGAGGTATTATTCAGTAACGGTATGGGGGTATTATTAAGTAACAGTATGGGGGTATTATTCAGTAACAGTATGGAGGTATTATTCAGTAACAGTATGGAGGTATTATTCAGTAACAGTATGGGGGTATTATTCAGTAACAGTATGGAGGTATTGTTCAGTAACAGTATGGAGGTATTATTCAGTAACAGTATGGGGGTATTATTCAGTAACAGTATGGAGTTATTATTCAGTAACAGTATGGAGGTATTATTCAGTAACAGTATGGGGGTATTATTCAGTAACTGTATGGGGGTATTATTCAGTAACTGTATGGAGGTATTATTCAGTAACAGTATGGAGGTATTATTCAGTAACAGTATGGGGGTATTATTCAGTAACTGTATGGGGATATTATTCAGTAACTGTATGGGGATATTATTCAGTAACAGTATGGAGGTATTATTCAGTAACAGTATGGAGGTATTATTCAGTAACAGTATGGGGCTATTATTCAGTAACATTATGGGGGTATTATTCAGTAACAGTATGGAGGTATTATTCAGTAACTGTATGGGTTATTATTCAGTAACAGTATGGAGGTATTATTCAGTAACAGTATGGAGGTATTATTCAGTAACAGTATAGGGGTATTATTCAGTAACAGTATGGGGGTATTATTCAGTAACTGTATGGAGGTATTATTCAGTAACAGTATGGAGGTATTATTCAGTAACAGTATGGGGGTATTATTCAGTAACAGTATGGAAGTATTATTCAGTAACTGTATGGAGGTATTATTCAGTAACAGTATGGAAGTATTATTCAGTAACCGTATGCAGGTATTATTCAGTAACAGTATGGAGGTATTATTCAGTAACAGTATGGGGCTATTATTCAGTAACAGTATGGGGGTATTATTCAGTAACAGTATGGAGGTATTATTCAGTAACTGTATGGGGGTATTATTCAGTAACAATATGGAGGTATTATTCAGTAACTGTATGGAGGTATTATTCAGTAACAGTATGGGGGTATTATTCAGTAACAGTATGGGGGTATTATTCAGTAACTGTATGGAGGTATTATTCAGTAACAGTATGGAGGTATTATTCAGTAACAGTATGGGGGTATTATTCAGTAACAATATGGGGGTATTATTCAGTAACAGTATGGAAGTATTATTCAGTAACTGTATGGAGGTATTATTCAGTAACAGTATGGAAGTATTATTCAGTAACCGTATGCAGAAATTATTCAGTAACAGTATGGGGGTATTATTCAGTAACAGTATGGAAGTATTATTCAGTAACAGTATGGAGGTATTATTCAGTAACAGTATGGAGGTATTATTCAGTAACAGTATGGGGGTATTATTCAGTAACAGTATGGAAGTATTATTCAGTAACAGTATGGAGGTATTATTCAGTAACAGTATGGAGGTATTATTCAGTAACAGTATGGGGGTATTATTCAGTAACTGTATGGAGGTATTATTCAGTAACAGTATGGAGGTATTATTCAGTAACAGTATGGGGGTATTATTCAGTAACTGTATGGGGATATTATTCAGTAACAGTATGGAGGTATTATTCAGTAACTGTATGGGGATATTATTCAGTAACAGTATGGAGGTATTATTCAGTAACAATGTGGGGGTATTATTCAGTAACAGTATGGGGGTATTATTCAGTAACAGTATGGAAGTATTATTCAGTAACTGTATGGATGTATTATTCAGTAACAGTATGGGGGTATTATTCAGTAACTGTATGGAGGTATTATTCAGTAACAGTATGGAGGTATTATTCAGTAAAAGTATGGGGGTATTATTCAGTAACAGTATGGGGATATTATTCAGTAACAGTATGGAGGTATTATTCAGTAACTGTTTGGGGATATTATTCAGTAACAGTATGGAGGTATTATTCAGTAACAGTATGGGGGTATTATTCAGTAACAGTATGGGGGTATTATTCAGTAACTGTATGGAGGTATTATTCAGTAACAGTATGGAGATATTATTCAGTAACTGTATGGAGGTATTATTCAGTAACAGTATGGAGGTATTATTCAGTAACAGTATGGGGGTATTATTCAGTAACAGTATGGAGGTATTATTCAGTAACAGTATGGAGGTATTATTCAGTAACTGTATGGAGGTATTATTCAGTAACAGTATGGAAGTATTATTCAGTAACTATATGGGGATATTATTTCGTAACAGTATGGAAGTATTATTCAGTAACAGTATGGAAGTATTATTCAGTAACTGTATGGAGGTATTATTCAGTAACAGTATGGAAGTATTATACAGTAACTGTATGGGGATATAATTCAGTAACAGTATGGAAGTATTATTCAGTAACAGTATGGAAGTATTATTCAGTAACTGTATGGAGGTATTATTCAGTAACAGTATGGAGGTATTATTCAGTAACAGTATGGGGGTATTATTCAGTAACAATATGGGGGTATTATTCAGTAACAGTATGGAAGTATTATTCAGTAACCTTATGCAGGTATTATTCAGTAACAGTATGGGGGTATTATTCATTAACAGTATGGAGGTATTATTCAGTAACAGTATGGGGGTATTATTCAGTAACAGTATGGGGGTATTATTCAGTAACTGTATGGGGATATTATTCAGTAACAGTATGGAGGTATTATTCAGTAACTGTATGGGGATATTATTCAGTAACAGTATGGAGGTATTATTCAGTAACAATGTGGGGGTATTATTCAGTAACAGTATGGGGGTATTATTCAGTAACAGTATGGAAGTATTATTCAGTAACTGTATGGAGGTATTATTCAGTAACAGTATGGAGGTATTATTCAGTAACTGTATGGAGGTATTATTCAGTAACAGTATGGAGGTATTATTCAGTAAAAGTATGGGGGTATTATTCAGTAACAGTATGGGGATATTATTCAGTAACAGTATGGAGGTATTATTCAGTAACTGTTTGGGGATATTATTCAGTAACAGTATGGAGGTATTATTCAGTAACAGTATGGGGGTATTATTCAGTAACAGTATGGGGGTATTATTCAGTAACTGTATGGAGGTATTATTCAGTAACAGTATGGAGGTATTATTCAGTAACAGTATGGGGGTATTATTCAGTAACAGTATGGAGGTATTATTCAGTAACAGTATGGAGGTATTATTCAGTAACTGTATGGAGGTATTATTCAGTAACAGTATGGAAGTATTATTCAGTAACTATATGGGGATATTATTTCGTAACAGTATGGAAGTATTATTCAGTAACAGTATGGAAGTATTATTCAGTAACTGTATGGAGGTATTATTCAGTAACAGTATGGAAGTATTATTCAGTAACTGTATGGGGATATTATTCAGTAACAGTATGGAAGTATTATTCAGTAACAGTATGGAAGTATTATTCAGTAACTGTATGGAGGTATTATTCAGTAACAGTATGGAGGTATTATTCAGTAACAGTATGGGGGTATTATTCAGTAACAATATGGGGGTATTATTCAGTAACAGTATGGAAGTATTATTCAGTAACCGTATGCAGGTATTATTCAGTAACAGTATGGGGGTATTATTCAGTAACAGTATGGAGGTATTATTCAGTAACAGTATGGGGGTATTATTCAGTAACAGTATGGAGGTATTATTCAGTAACAGTATGGAGGTATTATTCAGTAACAGTATGGGGCTATTATTCAGTAACAGTATGGGGGTATTATTCAATAACAGTATGGAGGTATTATTCAGTAACTGTATGGGGGTATTATTCAGTAACAGTATGGAGGTATTATTCAGTAACAGTATGGAGGTATTATTCAGTAACAGTATGGGGGTATTATTCAGTAACAGTATGGGGGTATTATTCAGTAACAGTATGGAAGTATTATTCAGTAACTGTATGGAGGTATTATTCAGTAACAGTATGGGGGTATTATTCAGTAACTGTATGGAGGTATTTTTCAGTAACAGTATGGAGGTATTATTCAGTAAAAGTATGGGGGTATTATTCAGTAACTGTATGGGGATATTATTCAGTAACAGTATGGAGGTATTATTCAGTAACTATATGGGGATATTATTCAGTAACAGTATGGAGGTATTATTCAGTAACAGTATGGGGGTATTATTCAGTAACAATATGGAGGTATTATTCAGTAACAGTATGGGGGTATTATTCAGTAACTGTATGGGGGTATTATTCAGTAACTGTATGGAAGTATTATTCAGTAACTGTATGGGGATATTATTTCGTAACAGTATGGAAGTATTATTCAGTAACAGTATGGAAGTATTATTCATTAACTGTATGGAGGTATTATTCAGTAACAGTATGGAAGTATTATTCAGTAACTGTATGGGGATATTATTCAGTAACAGTATGGAAGTATTATTCAGTAACAGTATGGAAGTATTATTCAGTAACTGTATGGAGGTATTATTCAGTAACTGTATGGAAGTATTATTCAGTAACAATATGGAAGTATTATTCAGTAACTGTATGGAGGTATTATTCAGTAACAGTATGGAAGTATTATTCAGTAACTGTATGGGGATATTATGCAGTAACAGTATGGAAGTATTATTCAGTAACATTATGGAAGTATTATTCAGTAACGGTATGGAGGTATTATTCAGTAACGGTATGGAGGTATTATTCAGTAACGGTATGGTAGTATTATTCAGTAACAGTATGGGGATATTATTCATTAACAGTATGGAGGTATTATTCAGTAACAGTATGGAGGTATTATTCAGTAACAGTATGGGGGTATTATTCAGTAACAGTATGGGGGTATTATTCAGTAACTGTATGGAGGTATTATTCAGTAACAGTATGGAGGTATTATTCAGTAACAGTATGGGGGTATTATTCAGTAACAATATGGGGGTATTATTCAGTAACAGTATGGAAGTATTATTCAGTAACTGTATGGAGGTATTATTCAGTAACAGTATGGAAGTATTATTCAGTAACCGTATGCAGGTATTATTCAGTAACAGTATGGGGGTATTATTCAGTAACAGTATGGAAGTATTATTCAGTAACAGTATGGAGGTATTATTCAGTAACAGTATGGAGGTATTATTCAGTAACAGTATGGGGGTATTATTCAGTAACAGTATGGAAGTATTATTCAGTAACAGTATGGAGGTATTATTCAGTAACAGTATGGAGGTATTATTCAGTAACAGTATGGGGGTATTAAACAGTAACTGTATGGAGGTATTATTCAGTAACAGTATGGAGGTATTATTCAGTAACAGTATGGGGGTATTATGCAGTAACTGTATGGGGATATTATTCAGTAACAGTATGGAGGTATTATTCAGTAACTGTATGGGGATATTATTCAGTAACAGTATGGAGGTATTATTCAGTAACAATATGGGGGTATTATTCAGTAACAGTATGGGGGTATTATTCAGTAACAGTATGGAAGTATTATTCAGTAACTGTATGGAGGTATTATTCAGTAACAGTATGGGGGTATTATTCAGTAACTGTATGGAGGTATTATTCAGTAACTGTATGGGGATATTATTCAGTAACAGTATGGAGGTATTATTCAGTAACTGTTCGGGGATATTATTCAGTAACAGTATGGAGGTATTATTCAGTAACAGTATGGGGGTATTATTCAGTAACAGTATGGGGGTATTATTCAGTAACTGTATGGAGGTATTATTCAGTAACAGTATGGAGATATTATTCAGTAACTGTATGGAGGTATTATTCAGTAACAGTATGGAAGTATTATTCAGTAACTTTATGGGGATATTATTCAGTAACAGTATGGAAGTATTATTCAGTAACAGTATGGAAGTATTATTCAGTAACAGTATGGGGGTATTATTCAGTAACAGTATGGAGGTATTATTCAGTAACAGTATGGGAGTATTATTCAGTAACAGTATGGAGGTATTATTCAGTAACATTATGGAAGTATTATTCAGTAACGGTATGGAGGTATTATTCAGTAACGGTATGGAGGTATTATTCAGTAACGGTATGGGGGTATTATTAAGTAACAGTATGGGGGTATTATTCAGTAACAGTATGGAGGTATTATTCAGTAACAGTATGGAGGTATTATTCAATAACAGTATGGGGGTATTATTCAGTAACAGTATGGAGGTACTGTTCAGTAACAGTATGGAGGTATTATTCAGTAACTGTATGGAGGTATTATTCAGTAACAGTATGGAGGTATTATTCAGTAACAGTATGGGGGTATTATTCAGTAACAGTATGGGGATATTATTCAGTAACAGTATGGAGGTATTATTCAGTAACTGTATGGGGATATTATTCAGTAACAGTATGGAGGTATTATTCAGTAACAGTATGGGGGTATTATTCAGTAACAGTATGGAAGTATTATTCAGTAACTGTATTGAGGTATTATTCAGTAACAGTATGGGGGTATTATTCAGTAACTGTATGGAGGAATTATTCAGTAACTGTATGGGGATATTATTCAGTAACAGTATGGAGGTATTATTCAGTAACTGTATGGGGATATTATTCAGTAACAGTATGGAGGTATTATTCAGTAACAGTATGGGGGTATTATTCAGTAACAGTATGGAGGTATTATTCAGTAACAGTATGGAGGTATTATTCAGTAACTGTATGGAGGTATTATTCAGTAACAGTATGGAAGTATTATTCAGTAACTGTATGGGGATATTATTTCGTAACAGTATGGAAGTATTATTCAGTAACAGTATGGAAGTATTATTCAGTAACTGTATGGAGGTATTATTCAGTAACAGTATGGAAGTATTATTCAGTAACTGTATGGGGATATTATTCAGTAACAGTATGGAAGTATTATTCAGTAACAGTATGGAAGTATTATTCAGTAACTGTATGGAGGTATTATTCAGTAACAGTATGGAGGTATTATTCAGTAACAGTATGGGGGTATTATTCAGTAACAATATGGGGGTATTATTCAGTTACAGTATGGAAGTATTATTCAGTAACCGTATGCAGGTATTATTCAGTAACAGTATGGGGGTATTATTCAGTAACAGTATGGAGGTATTATTCAGTAACAGTATGGGGGTATTATTCAGTAACAGTATGGAGGTATTATTCAGTAACAGTATGGAGGTATTATTCAGTAACAGTATGGAGGTATTATTCTGTAACAGTATGGGGGTATTATTCAGTAACTGTATGGGGATATTATTCAGTAACTGTATGGGGATATTATTCAGTAACAGTATGGAGGTATTATTCAGTAACAGTATGGAGGTATTATTCAGTAACAGTATGGGGCTATTATTCAGTAACAGTATGGGGGTAAAATTCAGTAACAGTATGGAGGTATTATTCAGTAACTGTATGGTGGTATTATTCAGTAAAAGTATGGGGGTATTATTCAGTAACTGTATGGGGATATTATTCAGTAACAGTATGGAGGTATTATTCAGTAACAGTATGGGGCTATTATTCAGTAACAGTATGGGGGTATTATTCAGTAACTGTATGGGGGTATTATTCAGTAACAGTATGGAGGTATTATTCAGTAACAGTATGGAGGTATTAGTCAGTAACTGTATGGAGGTATTATTCAGTAACAGTATGGAGGTATTATTCAGTAAAAGTATGGGGGTATTATTCAGTAACTGCATGGGGATATTATTCAGTAACAGTATGGAGGTATTATTCAGTAACTGTATGGGGATATTATTCAGTAACAGTATGGAGGTATTATTCAGTAACAGTATGGGGGTATTATTCAGTAACAGTATGGAGGTATTATTCAGTAACAGTATGGGGGTATTATTCAGTAACTGTATGGGGGTATTATTCAGTAACTGTATGGAAGTATTATTCAGTAACTGTATGGGGATATTATTTCGTAACAGTATGGAAGTATTATTCAGTAACAGTATGGAAGTATTATTCAGTAACTGTATGGAGGTATTATTCAGTAACAGTATGGAAGTATTATTCAGTAACTGTATGGGGATATTATTCAGTAACAGTATGGAAGTATTATTCAGTAACAGTATGGAGGTATTATTCAGTAACTGTATGGAGGTATTATTCAGTAACTGTATGGAAGTATTATTCAGTAACAGTATGGAAGTATTATTCAGTAACTGTATGGAGGTATTATTCAGTAACAGTATGGAAGTATTATTCAGTAACTGTATGGGGATATTATGCAGTAACAGTATGGAAGTATTATTCAGTAACATTACGGAAGTATTATTCAGTAACGGTATGGAGGTATTATTCAGTAACGGTATGGAGGTATTATTCAGTAGCGGTATGGTAGTATTATTCAGTAACAGTATGGGGATATTATTCATTAACAGTATGGAGGTATTATTCAGTAACAGTATGGAGGTATTATTCAGTAACAGTATGGGGGTATTATTCAGTAACAGTATGGGGGTATTATTCAGTAACTGTATGGAGGTATTATTCAGTAACAGTATGGAGGTATTATTCAGTAACTGTATGGAGGTATTATTCAGTAACTGTATGGAGGTATTATTCAGTAACAGTATGGAAGTATTATTCAGTAACTGTATGGGGATATTATTCAGTAACAGTATGGAAGTATTATTTAGTAACAGTATGGAAGTATTATTCAGTAACGGTATGGGGGTATTATTCAGTAACGGTATGGAGGTATTATTCAGTAACTGTATGGAGGTATTATTCAGTAACAGTATGGAGGTATTATTCAGTAACAGTATGGGGGTATTATTTAGTAATAGTATGGAGGTATTATTCAGTAACAGTATGGAGGTATTATTCAGTAACAGTATGGGGGTATTATTCAGTAACAGTATGGAGGTATTATTCAGTAACAGTATGGAGGTATTATTCAGTAACAGTATGGAAGTATTATTCAGTAACTGTATGGAGGTATTATTCAGTAACAGTATGGGGGTATTATTCAGTAACAGTATGGAAGTATTATTCAGTAACTGTATGGAGGTATTATTCAGTAACAGTATGGAAGTATTATTCAGTAAACGTATGCAGGTATTATTCAGTAACAGTATGGGGGTATTATTCAGTAACAGTATGGGGGTATTATTCAGTAACAGTATGGGGGTATTATTCAGTAACTGTATGGAGGTATTATTCAGTAACAGTATGGAGGTATTATTCAGTAACAGTATGGGGGTATTATTCAGTAACAATATGGGGGTATTATTCAGTAACAGTATGGGGGTATTATTCAGTAACAGTATGGAGGTATTATTCAGTAACAGTATGGAAGTATTATTCAGTAAATGTATGGAGGTATTATTCAGTAACAGTATGGGGGTATTATTCAGTAACAGTATGGAAGTATTATTCAGTAACTGTATGGAGGTATTATTCAGTAACTGTATGGGGGTATTATTCAGTAACAGTATGGAAGTATTATTCAGTAACTGTATGGGGATATTATTCAGTAACAGTATGGAAGTATTATTCAGTAACAGTATGGAGGTATTATTCAGTAACTGTATGGAGGTATTATTCAGTAACTGTATGGAAGTATTATTCAGTAACAGTATGGAAGTATTATTCAGTAACTGTATGGAGGTATTATTCAGTAACAGTATGGAAGTATTATTCAGTAACTGTATGGGGATATTATGCAGTAACAGTATGGAAGTATTATTCAGTAACATTACGGAAGTATTATTCAGTAACGGTATGGAGGTATTATTCAGTAACGGTATGGAGGTATTATTCAGTAGCGGTATGGTAGTATTATTCAGTAACAGTATGGGGATATTATTCATTAACAGTATGGAGGTATTATTCAGTAACAGTATGGAGGTATTATTCAGTAACAGTATGGGGGTATTATTCAGTAACAGTATGGGGGTATTATTCAGTAACTGTATGGAGGTATTATTCAGTAACAGTATGGAGGTATTATTCAGTAACTGTATGGAGGTATTATTCAGTAACTGTATGGAGGTATTATTCAGTAACAGTATGGAAGTATTATTCAGTAACTGTATGGGGATATTATTCAGTAACAGTATGGAAGTATTATTTAGTAACAGTATGGAAGTATTATTCAGTAACGGTATGGGGGTATTATTCAGTAACGGTATGGAGGTATTATTCAGTAACTGTATGGAGGTATTATTCAGTAACAGTATGGAGGTATTATTCAGTAACAGTATGGGGGTATTATTTAGTAATAGTATGGAGGTATTATTCAGTAACAGTATGGAGGTATTATTCAGTAACAGTATGGTGGTATTATTCAGTAACAGTATGGAGGTATTATTCAGTAACAGTATGGAGGTATTATTCAGTAACAGTATGGAAGTATTATTCAGTAACTGTATGGAGGTATTATTCAGTAACAGTATGGGGGTATTATTCAGTAACAGTATGGAAGTATTATTCAGTAACTGTATGGAGGTATTATTCAGTAACAGTATGGAAGTATTATTCAGTAAACGTATGCAGGTATTATTCAGTAACAGTATGGGGGTATTATTCAGTAACAGTATGGGGGTATTATTCAGTAACAGTATGGGGGTATTATTCAGTAACTGTATGGAGGTATTATTCAGTAACAGTATGGAGGTATTATTCAGTAACAGTATGGGGGTATTATTCAGTAACAATATGGGGGTATTATTCAGTAACAGTATGGGGGTATTATTCAGTAACAGTATGGAGGTATTATTCAGTAACAGTATGGAAGTATTATTCAGTAAATGTATGGAGGTATTATTCAGTAACAGTATGGGGGTATTATTCAGTAACAGTATGGAAGTATTATTCAGTAACTGTATGGAGGTATTATTCAGTAACTGTATGGGGATATTATTCAGTAACAGTATGAAGGTATTATTCAGTAACAGTATGGGGGTATTATTCAGTAACAGTATGGGGGTATTATTCAGTAACTGTATGGAGGTATTATTCAGTAACAGTATGGAGGTATTATTCAGTAACAGTATGGGGGTATTATTCAGTAACAATATGGGGGTATTATTCAGTAACAGTATGGGGGTAATATTCAGTAACAGTATGGAAGTATTATTCAGTAACTGTATGGAGGTATTATTCAGTAACAGTATGGAAGTATTATTCAGTAAACGTATGCAGGTATTATTCAGTAACAGTATGGGGGTATTATTCAGTAACAGTATGGAAGTATTATTCAGTAACTGTATGGGGATATTATTCAGTAACAGTATGGAAGTATTATTCAGTAACAGTATGGAAGTATTATTCTGTAACAGTATGAGGGTATTATTCAGTAACTGTATGGAGGTATTATTCAGTAACAGTATGGAAGTATTATTCAGTAACTGTATGGGGATATTATTCAGTAACAGTATGGAAGTATTATTCAGTCACAGTATGGAAGTATTATTCAGTAACAGTATGGGGGTATTATTCAGTAACAGTATGGGGGTATTATTCAGTAACAGTATGGAGGTATTATTCAGTAACAGTATGGGAGTATTATTTAGTAATAGTATGGAGGTATTATTCAGTAACATTATGGAAGTATTATTCATTAACGGTATGGAGGTATTATTCAGTAATGGTATAGAGGTATTATTCAGTAACGGTATGGGGGTATTATTCAGTAACAGTATGGGGGTATTATTCAGTAACAGTATGGAGGTATTATTCAGTAACAGTATTGACGTATTATTCAGTAACAGTATGGGGGTATTATTCAGTAACAGTTTGGAGGTATTATTCAGTAACAGTATGGAGGTATTATTCAGTAACAGTATGGGGTTATTATTCAGTAACAGTATGGGGGTATTATTCAGTAACAGTATGGGGGTATTATTCAGTAACAGTATGGGGGTAATATTCAGTAACAGTATGGAAGTATTATTCAGTAACTGTATGGAGGTATTATTCAGTAACGGTATGGAGGTATTATTCAGTAACGGTATGGAGGTATTATTCAGTAACAGTATGGAAGTATTATTCAGTAACTGTATGGGGATATTATTCAGTAACAGTATGGGGGTATTATTCAGTAACAGTATGGAGGTATTATTCAGTAACAGTATGGGAGTATTATTCAGTAACAGTATGGAGGTATTATTCAGTAACATTATGGAAGTATTATTCAGTAACGGTATGGAGGTATTATTCAGTAACGGTATGGAGGTATTATTCAGTAACGGTATGGGGGTATTATTCAGTAACAGTATGGGGGTATTATTTAGTAACAGTATGGAGGTATTATTCAGTAACGATATGGGGGTATTATTCAGTAACAGTATGGGGGTATTATTCAGTAACAGTATGGAGGTATTATTCAGTAACAGTATGGAGGTATTATTCAGTAACAGTATGGGGGTATTATTCAGTAACAGTATGGAGGTATTATTCAGTAACAGTATGGGGGTATTATTCAGTAACTGTATGGAGGTATTATTCAGTAACAGTATGGAAGTATTATTCAGTAACTGTATGGGGATATTATTCAGTAACAGTATGGAAGTATTATTCAGTCACAGTATGGAAGTATTATTCAGTAACAGTATGGGGGTATTATTCAGTAACAGTATGGGGGTATTATTCAGTAACAGTATGGAGGTATTATTCAGTAACAGTATGGGAGTATTATTCAGTAACAGTATGGAGGTATTATTCAGTAACATTATGGAAGTATTATTCAGTAATGGTATGGAGGTATTATTCAGTAACGGTATGGAGGTATTATTCAGTAACGGTATTGGGGTATTATTCAGTAACAGTATGGGGGTATTATTCAGTAACAGTATGGAGGTATTATTCAGTAACAGTATGGAGGTATTATTCAGTAACAGTATGGGGGTATTATTCAGAAACAGTATGGAGGTATTATTCAGTAACAGTATGGAGGTATTATTCAGTAACAGTATGGGGGTATTATTCAGTAACAGTATGGAGGTATTATTCAGTAACAGTATGGAGGTATTATTCAGTAACAGTATGGGGGTATTATTCAGTAACAGTATGGGGGTATTATTCAGCAACTGTATGGAGGTATTATTCAGTAACAGTATGGAGGTATTATTCAGTAACAGTATGGGGGTATTATTCAGTAACTGTATGGGGATATTATTCAGTAACTGTATGGGGATATTATTCAGTAACAGTATGGAGGTATTATTCAGTAACAGTATGGAGGTATTATTCAGTATCAGTATGGGGGTATTATTCAGTAACAGTATGGGGGTATTATTCAGTAACTATATGGAGGTATTATTCAGTAACAGTATGGAGGTATTATTCAGTAACAGTATGGAGGTATTATTCAGTAACTGTATGGAGGTATTATTCAGTAACAGTATGGAAGTATTATTCAGTAACTGTATGGGGATATTATTCAGTAACTGTATGGAAGTATTATTCAGTAACAGTATGGAAGTATTATTTAGTAACAGTATGGGGGTATTATTCAGTAACAGTATGGAGGTATTATTCAGTAACAGTATGGAGGTATTATTCAGTAACTGTATGGAGGTATTATTCAGTAACAGTATGGAAGTATTATTCAGTAACAGTATGGAAGTATTATTCAGTAACTGTATGGAGGTATTATTCAGTAACAGTATGGAGGTATTATTCAGTAACAGTATGGGGGTATTATTCAGTAACAATATGGGGGTATTATTCAGTAACAGTATGGAAGTATTATTCAGTAACCGTATGCAGGTATTATTCAGTAACAGTATGGGGGTATTATTCAGTAACAGTATGGAGGTATTATTCAGTAACAGTATGGGGGTATTATTCAGTAACAGTATGGAGGTATTATTCAGTAACAGTATGGAGGTATTATTCAGTAACAGTATGGAGGTATTATTCTGTAACAGTATGGGGGTATTATTCAGTAACTGTATGGGGATATTATTCAGTAACTGTATGGGGATATTATTCAGTAACAGTATGGAGGTATTATTCAGTAACAGTATGGAGGTATTATTCAGAAACAGTATGGGGCTATTATTCAGTAACAGTATGGGGGTAAAATTCAGTAACAGTATGGAGGTATTATTCAGTAACTGTATGGGGGTATTATTCAGTAAAAGTATGGGGGTATTATTCAGTAACTGTATGGGGATATTATTCAGTAACAGTATGGAGGTATTATTCAGTAACAGTATGGGGCTATTATTCAGTAACAGTATGGGGGTATTATTCAGTAACTGTATGGGGGTATTATTCAGTAACAGTATGGAGGTATTATTCAGTAACAGTATGGAGGTATTAGTCAGTAACTGTATGGAGGTATTATTCAGTAACAGTATGGAGGTATTATTCAGTAAAAGTATGGGGGTATTATTCAGTAACTGCATGGGGATATTATTCAGTAACAGTATGGAGGTATTATTCAGTAACTGTATGGGGATATTATTCAGTAACAGTATGGAGGTATTATTCAGTAACAGTATGGGGGTATTATTCAGTAACAGTATGGAGGTATTATTCAGTAACAGTATGGGGGTATTATTCAGTAACTGTATGGGGGTATTATTCAGTAACTGTATGGAAGTATTATTCAGTAACTGTATGGGGATATTATTTCGTAACAGTATGGAAGTATTATTCAGTAACAGTATGGAAGTATTATTCAGTAACTGTATGGAGGTATTATTCAGTAACAGTATGGAAGTATTATTCAGTAACTGTATGGGGATATTATTCAGTAACAGTATGGAAGTATTATTCAGTAACAGTATGGAGGTATTATTCAGTAACTGTATGGAGGTATTATTCAGTAACTGTATGGAAGTATTATTCAGTAACAGTATGGAAGTATTATTCAGTAACTGTATGGAGGTATTATTCAGTAACAGTATGGAAGTATTATTCAGTAACTGTATGGGGATATTATGCAGTAACAGTATGGAAGTATTATTCAGTAACATTACGGAAGTATTATTCAGTAACGGTATGGAGGTATTATTCAGTAACGGTATGGAGGTATTATTCAGTAGCGGTATGGTAGTATTATTCAGTAACAGTATGGGGATATTATTCATTAACAGTATGGAGGTATTATTCAGTAACAGTATGGAGGTATTATTCAGTAACAGTATGGGGGTATTATTCAGTAACAGTATGGGGGTATTATTCAGTAACTGTATGGAGGTATTATTCAGTAACAGTATGGAGGTATTAGTCAGTAACTGTATGGAGGTATTATTCAGTAACTGTATGGAGGTATTATTCAGTAACAGTATGGAAGTATTATTCAGTAACTGTATGGGGATATTATTCAGTAACAGTATGGAAGTATTATTTAGTAACAGTATGGAAGTATTATTCAGTAACGGTATGGGGGTATTATTCAGTAACGGTATGGAGGTATTATTCAGTAACTGTATGGAGGTATTATTCAGTAACAGTATGGAGGTATTATTCAGTAACAGTATGGGGGTATTATTTAGTAATAGTATGGAGGTATTATTCAGTAACAGTATGGAGGTATTATTCAGTAACAGTATGGGGGTATTATTCAGTAACAGTATGGAGGTATTATTCAGTAACAGTATGGAGGTATTATTCAGTAACAGTATGGAAGTATTATTCAGTAACTGTATGGAGGTATTATTCAGTAACAGTATGGGGGTATTATTCAGTAACAGTATGGAAGTATTATTCAGTAACTGTATGGAGGTATTATTCAGTAACAGTATGGAAGTATTATTCAGTAACAGTATGGGGGTATTATTCAGTAACAATATGGGGGTATTATTCAGTAACAGTATGGGGGTATTATTCAGTAACAGTATGGAGGTATTATTCAGTAACAGTATGGAAGTATTATTCAGTAAATGTATGGAGGTATTATTCAGTAACAGTATGGGGGTATTATTCAGTAACAGTATGGAAGTATTATTCAGTAACTGTATGGAGGTATTATTCAGTAACTGTATGGGGATATTATTCAGTAACAGTATGAAGGTATTATTCACTAACAGTATGGGGGTATTATTCAGTAACAGTATGGGGGTATTATTCAGTAACTGTATGGAGGTATTATTCAGTAACAGTATGGAGGTATTATTCAGTAACAGTATGGGGGTATTATTCAGTAACAATATGGGGGTATTATTCAGTAGCAGTATGGGGGTAATATTCAGTAACAGTATGGAAGTATTATTCAGTAACTGTATGGAGGTATTATTCAGTAACAGTATGGAAGTATTATTCAGTAAATGTATGCAGGTATTATTCAGTAACAGTATGGGGGTATTATTCAGTAACAGTATGGAAGTATTATTCAGTAACTGTATGGGGATATTATTCAGTAACAGTATGGAAGTATTATTCAGTAACAGTATGGAAGTATTATTCTGTAACAGTATGAGGGTATTATTCAGTAACTGTATGGAGGTATTATTCAGTAACAGTATGGAAGTATTATTCAGTAACTGTATGGGGATATTATTCAGTAACAGTATGGAAGTATTATTCAGTCACAGTATGGAAGTATTATTCAGTAACAGTATGGGGGTATTATTCAGTAACATTATGGAAGTATTATTCATTAACGGTATGGAGGTATTATTCAGTAATGGTATAGAGGTATTATTCAGTAACGGTATGGGGGTATTATTCAGTAACAGTATGGGGGTATTATTCAGTAACAGTATGGAGGTATTATTCAGTAACAGTATTGACGTATTATTCAGTAACAGTATGGGGGTATTATTCAGTAACAGTTTGGAGGTATTATTCAGTAACAGTATGGAGGTATTATTCAGTAACAGTATGGGGTTATTATTCAGTAACAGTATGGGGGTATTATTCAGTAACAGTATGGGGGTATTATTCAGTAACAGTATGGGGGTAATATTCAGTAACAGTATGGAAGTATTATTCAGTAACTGTATGGAGGTATTATTCAGTAACAGTATGGAAGTATTATTCAGTAAACGTATGCAGGTATTATTCAGTAACAGTATGGAAGTATTATTCAGTAACTGTATGGGGATATTATTCAGTAACAGTATGGAAGTATTATTCAGTAACAGTATGGAAGTATTATTCTGTAACAGTATGGGGGTATTATTCAGTAACAGTATGGAGGTATTATTCAGTAACAGTATGGAGGTATTATTCAGTAACAGTATGGGGGTATTATTCAGTAACTGTATGGAGGTATTATTCAGTAACAGTATGGAAGTATTATTCAGTAACTGTATGGGGATATTATTCAGTAACAGTATGGGGGTATTATTCAGTAACAGTATGGAGGTATTATTCAGTAACAGTATGGGAGTATTATTCAGTAACAGTATGGAGGTATTATTCAGTAACATTATGGAAGTATTATTCAGTAACGGTATGGAGGTATTATTCAGTAACGGTATGGAGGTATTATTCAGTAACGGTATGGGGGTATTATTCAGTAACAGTATGGGGGTATTATTTAGTAACAGTATGGAGGTATTATTCAGTAACGATATGGGGGTATTATTCAGTAACAGTATGGGGGTATTATTCAGTAACAGTATGGGGGTATTATTCAGTAACAGTATGGAGGTATTATTCAGTAACAGTATGGGGGTATTATTCAGTAACAGTATGGAGGTATTATTCAGTAACAGTATGGGGGTATTATTCAGTAACTGTATGGAGGTATTATTCAGTAACAGTATGGAAGTATTATTCAGTAACTGTATGGGGATATTATTCAGTAACAGTATGGAAGTATTATTCAGTCACAGTATGGAAGTATTATTCAGTAACAGTATGGAGGTATTATTCAGTAACAGTATGGGGGTATTATTCAGTAACAGTATGGAGGTATTATTCAGTAACAGTATGGGAGTATTATTCAGTAACAGTATGGAGGTATTATTCAGTAACATTATGGAAGTATTATTCAGTAATGGTATGGAGGTATTATTCAGTAACGGTATGGAGGTATTATTCAGTAACGGTATTGGGGTATTATTCAGTAACAGTATGGGGGTATTATTCAGTAACAGTATGGAGGTATTATTCAGTAACAGTATGGAGGTATTATTCAGTAACAGTATGGGGGTATTATTCAGAAACAGTATGGAGGTATTATTCAGTAACAGTATGGAGGTATTATTCAGTAACAGTATGGGGGTATTATTCAGTAACTGTATGGGGATATTATTCAGTAACTGTATGGGGATATTATTCAGTAACAGTATGGAGGTATTATTCAGTAACAGTATGGAGGTATTATTCAGAAACAGTATGGGGCTATTATTCAGTAACAGTATGGGGGTAAAATTCAGTAACAGTATGGAGGTATTATTCAGTAACTGTATGGGGGTATTATTCAGTAAAAGTATGGGGGTATTATTCAGTAACTGTATGGGGATATTATTCAGTAACAGTATGGAGGTATTATTCAGTAACAGTATGGGGCTATTATTCAGTAACAGTATGGGGGTATTATTCAGTAACTGTATGGGGGTATTATTCAGTAACAGTATGGAGGTATTATTCAGTAACAGTATGGAGGTATTAGTCAGTAACTGTATGGAGGTATTATTCAGTAACAGTATGGAGGTATTATTCAGTAAAAGTATGGGGGTATTATTCAGTAACTGCATGGGGATATTATTCAGTAACAGTATGGAGGTATTATTCAGTAACTGTATGGGGATATTATTCAGTAACAGTATGGAGGTATTATTCAGTAACAGTATGGGGGTATTATTCAGTAACAGTATGGAGGTATTATTCAGTAACAGTATGGGGGTATTATTCAGTAACTGTATGGGGGTATTATTCAGTAACTGTATGGAAGTATTATTCAGTAACTGTATGGGGATATTATTTCGTAACAGTATGGAAGTATTATTCAGTAACAGTATGGAAGTATTATTCAGTAACTGTATGGAGGTATTATTCAGTAACAGTATGGAAGTATTATTCAGTAACTGTATGGGGATATTATTCAGTAACAGTATGGAAGTATTATTCAGTAACAGTATGGAGGTATTATTCAGTAACTGTATGGAGGTATTATTCAGTAACTGTATGGAAGTATTATTCAGTAACAGTATGGAAGTATTATTCAGTAACTGTATGGAGGTATTATTCAGTAACAGTATGGAAGTATTATTCAGTAACTGTATGGGGATATTATGCAGTAACAGTATGGAAGTATTATTCAGTAACATTACGGAAGTATTATTCAGTAACGGTATGGAGGTATTATTCAGTAACGGTATGGAGGTATTATTCAGTAACGGTATGGAGGTATTATTCAGTAACAGTATGGGGATATTATTCATTAACAGTATGGAGGTATTATTCAGTAACAGTATGGAGGTATTATTCAGTAACAGTATGGGGGTATTATTCAGTAACAGTATGGGGGTATTATTCAGTAACTGTATGGAGGTATTATTCAGTAACAGTATGGAGGTATTAGTCAGTAACTGTATGGAGGTATTATTCAGTAACTGTATGGAGGTATTATTCAGTAACAGTATGGAAGTATTATTCAGTAACTGTATGGGGATATTATTCAGTAACAGTATGGAAGTATTATTTAGTAACAGTATGGAAGTATTATTCAGTAACGGTATGGGGGTATTATTCAGTAACGGTATGGAGGTATTATTCAGTAACTGTATGGAGGTATTATTCAGTAACAGTATGGAGGTATTATTCAGTAACAGTATGGGGGTATTATTTAGTAATAGTATGGAGGTATTATTCAGTAACAGTATGGAGGTATTATTCAGTAACAGTATGGGGGTATTATTCAGTAACAGTATGGAGGTATTATTCAGTAACAGTATGGAGGTATTATTCAGTAACAGTATGGAAGTATTATTCAGTAACTGTATGGAGGTATTATTCAGTAACAGTATGGGGGTATTATTCAGTAACAGTATGGAAGTATTATTCAGTAACTGTATGGAGGTATTATTCAGTAACAGTATGGAAGTATTATTCAGTAAACGTATGCAGGTATTATTCAGTAACAGTATGGGGGTATTATTCAGTAACAGTATGGGGGTATTATTCAGTAACAGTATGGGGGTATTATTCAGTAACTGTATGGAGGTATTATTCAGTAACAGTATGGAGGTATTATTCAGTAACAGTATGGGGGTATTATTCAGTAACAATATGGGGGTATTATTCAGTAACAGTATGGGGGTATTATTCAGTAACAGTATGGAGGTATTATTCAGTAACAGTATGGAAGTATTATTCAGTAAATGTATGGAGGTATTATTCAGTAACAGTATGGGGGTATTATTCAGTAACAGTATGGAAGTATTATTCAGTAACTGTATGGAGGTATTATTCAGTAACTGTATGGGGATATTATTCAGTAACAGTATGAAGGTATTATTCACTAACAGTATGGGGGTATTATTCAGTAACAGTATGGGGGTATTATTCAGTAACTGTATGGAGGTATTATTCAGTAACAGTATGGAGGTATTATTCAGTAACAGTATGGGGGTATTATTCAGTAACAATATGGGGGTATTATTCAGTAGCAGTATGGGGGTAATATTCAGTAACAGTATGGAAGTATTATTCAGTAACTGTATGGAGGTATTATTCAGTAACAGTATGGAAGTATTATTCAGTAAATGTATGCAGGTATTATTCAGTAACAGTATGGGGGTATTATTCAGTAACAGTATGGAAGTATTATTCAGTAACTGTATGGGGATATTATTCAGTAACAGTATGGAAGTATTATTCAGTAACAGTATGGAAGTATTATTCTGTAACAGTATGAGGGTATTATTCAGTAACTGTATGGAGGTATTATTCAGTAACAGTATGGAAGTATTATTCAGTAACTGCATGGGGATATTATTCAGTAACAGTATGGAAGTATTATTCAGTCACAGTATGGAAGTATTATTCAGTAACAGTATGGGGGTATTATTCAGTAACAGTATGGGGGTATTATTCAGTAACAGTATGGAGGTATTATTCAGTAACAGTATGGGAGTATTATTTAGTAATAGTATGGAGGTATTATTCAGTAACATTATGGAAGTATTATTCATTAACGGTATGGAGGTATTATTCAGTAATGGTATAGAGGTATTATTCAGTAACGGTATGGGGGTATTATTCAGTAACAGTATGGGGGTATTATTCAGTAACAGTATGGAGGTATTATTCAGTAACAGTATTGACGTATTATTCAGTAACAGTATGGGGGTATTATTCAGTAACAGTTTGGAGGTATTATTCAGTAACAGTATGGAGGTATTATTCAGTAACAGTATGGGGTTATTATTCAGTAACAGTATGGGGGTATTATTCAGTAACAGTATGGGGGTATTATTCAGTAACAGTATGGGGGTAATATTCAGTAACAGTATGGAAGTATTATTCAGTAACTGTATGGAGGTATTATTCAGTAACAGTATGGAAGTATTATTCAGTAAACGTATGCAGGTATTATTCAGTAACAGTATGGGGGTATTATTCAGTAACAGTATGGAAGTATTATTCAGTAACTGTATGGGGATATTATTCAGTAACAGTATGGAAGTATTATTCAGTAACAGTATGGAAGTATTATTCTGTAACAGTATGGGGGTATTATTCAGTAACAGTATGGAGGTATTATTCAGTAACAGTATGGAGGTATTATTCAGTAACAGTATGGGGGTATTATTCAGTAACTGTATGGAGGTATTATTCAGTAACAGTATGGAAGTATTATTCAGTAACTGTATGGGGATATTATTCAGTAACAGTATGGGGGTATTATTCAGTAACAGTATGGAGGTATTATTCAGTAACAGTATGGGAGTATTATTCAGTAACAGTATGGAGGTATTATTCAGTAACATTATGGAAGTATTATTCAGTAACGGTATGGAGGTATTATTCAGTAACGGTATGGAGGTATTATTCAGTAACGGTATGGGGGTATTATTCAGTAACAGTATGGGGGTATTATTTAGTAACAGTATGGAGGTATTATTCAGTAACGATATGGGGGTATTATTCAGTAACAGTATGGGGGTATTATTCAGTAACAGTATGGGGGTATTATTCAGTAACAGTATGGAGGTATTATTCAGTAACAGTATGGGGGTATTATTCAGTAACAGTATGGAGGTATTATTCAGTAACAGTATGGGGGTATTATTCAGTAACTGTATGGAGGTATTATTCAGTAACAGTATGGAAGTATTATTCAGTAACTGTATGGGGATATTATTCAGTAACAGTATGGAAGTATTATTCAGTCACAGTATGGAAGTATTATTCAGTAACAGTATGGGGGTATTATTCAGTAACAGTATGGGGGTATTATTCAGTAACAGTATGGAGGTATTATTCAGTAACAGTATGGGAGTATTATTCAGTAACAGTATGGAGGTATTATTCAGTAACATTATGGAAGTATTATTCAGTAATGGTATGGAGGTATTATTCAGTAACGGTATGGAGGTATTATTCAGTAACGGTATTGGGGTATTATTCAGTAACAGTATGGGGGTATTATTCAGTAACAGTATGGAGGTATTATTCAGTAACAGTATGGAGGTATTATTCAGTAACAGTATGGGGGTATTATTCAGAAACAGTATGGAGGTATTATTCAGTAACAGTATGGAGGTATTATTCAGTAACAGTATGGGGGTATTATTCAGTAACAGTATGGAGGTATTATTCAGTAACAGTATGGGGGTATTATTCAGTAACAGTATGGGGGTATTATTCAGTAACAGTATGGGGGTATTATTCAGCAACTGTATGGAGGTATTATTCAGTAACAGTATGGAGGTATTATTCAGTAACAGTATGGGGGTATTATTCAGTAACCGTATGGGGATATTATTCAGTAACTGTATGGGGATATTATTCAGTAACAGTATGGAGGTATTATTCAGTAACAGTATGGAGGTATTATTCAGTATCAGTATGGGGGTATTATTCAGTAACAGTATGGGGGTATTATTCAGTAACTATATGGAGGTATTATTCAGTAACAGTATGGAGGTATTATTCAGTAACAGTATGGAGGTATTATTCAGTAACTGTATGGAGGTATTATTCAGTAACAGTATGGAAGTATTATTCAGTAACTGTATGGGGATATTATTCAGTAACTGTATGGAAGTATTATTCAGTAACAGTATGGAAGTATTATTTAGTAACAGTATGGGGGTATTATTCAGTAACAGTATGGAGGTATTATTCAGTAACAGTATGGAGGTATTATTCAGTAACTGTATGGAGGTATTATTCAGTAACAGTATGGAAGTATTATTCAGTAACTGTATGGGGATATTATTCAGTAAACGTATGGAAGTATTATTCAGTAACAGTATGGAAGTATTATTCAGTAACAGTATGGGGGTATTATTCAGTAAAGGTATGGGGGTATTATTCAGTAACAGTATGGAGGTATTATTCAGTAACAGTATGGGAGTATTATTCAGTAACAGTATGGAGGTATTATTCAGTAACATTATGGAAGTATTATTCAGTAATGGTATGGAGGTATTATTCAGTAACGGTATGGAGGTATTATTCAGTAACGGTATTGGGGTATTATTCAGTAACAGTATGGGGGTATTATTCAGTAACAGTATGGAGGTATTATTCAGTAACAGTATGGAGGTATTATTCAGTAACAGTATGGGGGTATTATTCAGAAACAGTATGGAGGTATTATTCAGTAACAGTATGGAGGTATTATTCAGTAACAGTATGGGGGTATTATTCAGTAACAGTATGGAGGTATTATTCAGTAACAGTATGGAGGTATTATTCAGTAACAGTATGGGGGTATTATTCAGTAACAGTATGGGGGTATTATTCAGCAACTGTATGGAGGTATTATTCAGTAACAGTATGGAGGTATTATTCAGTAACAGTATGGGGGTATTATTCAGTAACTGTATGGGGATATTATTCAGTAACTGTATGGGGATATTATTCAGTAACAGTATGGAGGTATTATTCAGTAACAGTATGGAGGTATTATTCAGTATCAGTATGGGGGTATTATTCAGTAACAGTATGGGGGTATTATTCAGTAACAGTATGGAGGTATTATTCAGTAACAGTATGGAGGTATTATTCAGTAACAGTATGGAGGATTATTCAGTAACTGTATGGAGGTATTATTCAGTAACAGTATGGAAGTATTATTCAGTAACTGTATGGGGATATTATTCAGTAACTGTATGGAAGTATTATTCAGTAACAGTATGGAAGTATTATTTAGTAACAGTATGGGGGTATTATTCAGTAACAGTATGGAGGTATCATTCAGTAACATTATGGAAGTATTATTCAGTAACGGTATGGAGGTATTATTCAGTAACGGTATGGAGGTATTATTCAGTAACGGTATGGGGGTATTATTCAGTAACGGTATGGAGGTATTATTCAGTAACTGTATGGAGGTATTATTCAGTAACAGTATGGAGGTATTATTCAGTAACTGTATGGAAGTATTATTCAGTAACAGTATGGGGGTATTATTCAGTAACAGTATGGGGGTATTATTCAGTAACAGTATGGAGGTATCATTCAGTAACATTATGGAAGTATTATTCAGTAACGGTATGGAGGTATTATTCAGTAACTGTATGGGGGTATTATTCAGTAACAGTATGGGGGTATTATTCAGTAACAGTATGGAGGTATTATTCAGTAACAGTATGGAGGTATTATTCAGTATCAGTATGGGGGTATTATTCAGTAAGAGTATGGAGGTATTATTCAGTAACAGTATGGAAGTATTATTCAGTCACCGTATGCAGGTATTATTCAGTAACAGTATGGGGGTATTATTCAGTAACAGTATGGAGGTATTATTCAGTAACAGTATGGGGGTATTATTCAGTAACAGTATGGAGGTATTATTCAGTAACAGTATGGAGGTATTATTCAGTAACAGTATGGAGGTATTATTCAGTAACTGTATGGAGGTATTATTCAGTAACAGTATGGAAGTATTATTCAGTAACTGTATGGGGATATTATTCAGTAACTGTATGGAAGTATTATTCAGTAACAGTATGGAAGTATTATTTAGTAACAGTATGGGGGTATTATTCAGTAACAGTATGGAGGTATCATTCAGTAACATTATGGAATTATTATTCAGTAACGGTATGGAGGTATTATTCAGTAACGGTATGGAGGTATTATTCAGTAACAGTATGGGGGTATTATTCAGTAACGGTATGGAGGTATTATTCAGTAACTGTATGGAGGTATTATTCAGTAACAGTATGGAGGTATTATTCAGTAACTGTATGGAAGTATTATTCAGTAACAGTATGGGGGTATTATTCAGTAACAGTATGGGGGTATTATTCAGTAACAGTATGGAGGTATCATTCAGTAACATTATGGAAGTATTATTCAGTAACGGTATGGAGGTATTATTCAGTAACTGTATGGGGGTATTATTCAGTAACAGTATGGGGGTATTATTCAGTAACAGTATGGAGGTATTATTCAGTAACAGTATGGAGGTATTATTCAGTATCAGTATGGGGGTATTATTCAGTAACAGTATGGAGGTATTATTCAGTAACAGTATGGGGGTATTATTCAGTATCAGTATGGGGGTATTATTCAGTAAGAGTATGGAGGTATTATTCAGTAGCAGTATGGCGGTATTATTTGTAATGTTGGTCTTACAATCTATGTACATTACTGTGGTGGGGGCTGTGGGGAAGTGTGAGTGGCAGCAGATGATCAGGCTAAGAGACAGTCTGCAGAGTGGCATGTGATGTACTTTGACATGTAGGTGATACTTACGTGTAGGTTGTGGGCACATAACTTGTGTACAGCCCAGGGCCTAAGATCATATTAATCCACCACTGGCATCGAGCCAGCACAGGCAGACCACAACAATACAGCAGGTAGAGAAAAGAAACTGGCTCAGGATGTGCCACTTCAAAACAGCACTAAGCGCGATCCGTCCTGGACTGGCCTAAATGTAATTGCAGAGAGTGATGCCACAAATGAGACTAGCTGCCGAGGAGAGATATGAGGCAGTGCAGGGCAGACTGTACTATTTGCACTGCACTGATTGGCAGTAAGAATAATTCTTTAAATATTTTCCATACTTCAAACAGCACTTTAAGGATATGTTCACACGGAGTATTTTGCAGGAGGAATATCTGCCTCAAATTTGCGTTTGGAAGTTTCAGGCAGATTTTCCTCTCCCTGCACGCCGATTTTCGCAGAGTTTTTCGCCCGCGGCCGTTGAGCGCCGCAGGCATAAAACACCGTGAAATACGCTCTCTCTGCCTCCCATTGTAGTCAATGGGAGGTCAGAGGCGGAAGCTCCCGAAGATAGGGCATGTCGCTTCTTTTTCCCGCGAGGCAGTTTTACTGCTCACGGGAAAAAGACGACGACGCCTCCCATTGAAATCAATGGGAGGCATTTTCGGGCCGTTTTTGCCGAGTTTTGCGACGCGGTTTCCGTGTCAAAAAACTCGGCAAAATACTCAGTGTGAACATAGCCTAAGGCTATGTTCACACTGAGTTTTTTGCAGGAGGAAAATTCTGCCTCAAAATTCTATTTGGGATTTTGAGGCAGATTTTGTCCTTCCTGCACGTCGTGTGCCGCGATTTTCATCGCGTTTTTCGCTCACGGCTATTGAGTGCTACGGGAAAAAAACTCTGCGAAATACCCTTTCTCTGCCTCCCATTGATGTCAATAGGAGGTCAGAGGCGTAAACGTGCGAAGATAGGGCATGTCCCTTCTTTCTCGGGAGGCATTTTCGGCCGTTTTTTGACGAGTTTTGCGGAGTGGTTTCCGTGCCCAAAAACTCGTCAAAATACTCTGTGTGAACAGGGCCTAACAAATAAATATCAAATGTTTTCCTATTTAAAAAATGTATATATTGCGTGTTTGATGTGTACAGCTAGGAATGAGAAAACTCTGATAGATTTGGGGGGGGGGGGCGCCTTTTTATAGTTCGCCTCAGGCGGCAGACGGGCTAGGTTCACCCCTGGCTATATGGTGAGGGATACTGGTATAAAGAGAGGTCACGTCACAACTCAACCATGTAAATTCATCTTTCCACTTTTTATCTACAAATGAGCATAAAACATCTCTTGTGTCACGTAAATGACCCGGGGTTTTTACTGCTAGAGGTTGTAGCAGGGAGTCTAACCATTCCGAGAGTTTGTCTGTCATTGAACCTATCCCTGACACTATGGGACGCATGGGAGGAGGAACTATACCTTTATGTGTTTTGGGTAATGCGTGCATGATTGGGATAGTAGGGCATTGTACAGTAATATATTCTGATTGTTTTTTTTTGTCAGTACACCACTATTTAGCCCATCACTTATAAGTTTATCAAGTTTCAGAACTTATTTTAAATTGTTTGAAATATTGAATTTTTTAGCCTATAATACATATTTTTAATTTCTCGATGTGAGCATAAAAGAGGTTTATATCCGTCAGCCTTACAAATGAAATACCATTTCATTAAGCTACAACTAGAATATTGTGGTATCCCCATCATTTTGGACATTTTCAGTGTCAATAATATGATAAACATGACAACTACTATAGAATAACAACATAACACTTCACCGGCGTTTCAGTTCAGCACCATTCTGCTGGACAGCTCCATTACGATACATAGCTTCCATTCATAAATTGCTCAAGCCAGTTGTGCGCCCTCTTGTGTTCAAAAACCAATATGCTGGACAGCATCACTTTGCTGAACCAACAGCATTACTTTGCTGAACTAGTTTCATCTACTAGGTTTAATTACCACCTGTAGGTAACCGGATATAAACCTCCCCCTGATAGTTTGTCATTTAACAAAAAGCCATGAGGAAGGACGTGGTGTGCGTCTGAAACGCGTAGGCACCTTCTATCTATCTCTAAGTATTACACTCGGGACTGATCTTGTTTTAAATACCCAAAATAAAATTGGAACAATGTTCTATTATAACTAATTGCGCTGGATCCTCTATTCTTTCGTTTTCCCTATCCAACAATATATATGATGCATGAAATTGGGGTTAAATTAAGAAAAATCTTTCATTTAAATGGAGCATTGAGCTTCACAACATTATTTGTCAACTTTAATCTATTAGAGGTTAATAAAATAACTGATTGGAGTGGATGGTCCAAATATGGACTCAGGTTGGTTAGACATTTTATTTTTCTAATGGCAATCTGAAAGATTGGGATACACTGAGTACAGAATTGAATATTCCTTCACATATGAGATGTAAATATTTGCAAATACATCACGCGGTGAGTGTGACTCGGGATAAAACTTTGTTCCATTTGGAGTCTTCTGACTCATTATGGAACTTATATCAATTTGGGAGGGGAAAAGGTTTACTATCACGGATTTATAAGAAACTAAAATGCGAGTCTAGAGGGGAGGGGAATCAAAGAGGAAGGGGGAGTGGGAATATATTTTTGGGATAATAGATGACAATGAATGGAGAAAAATAAGCAGATGCACTGGTAAATTTTAATTGAATAGATCCCATAGAATGACGTAATATTTTATTATACACTGTTTGTATTTAACGCCAAAGAAAATGAAAAGGTTTATGGGAAAAAATTGTGGGAAATGCGTCAGATGTGGGATATCAGAGGCAGATTTCTAGCACTTGTTTTGGAATTGTCCTATGGTTCACCAATTCTGGGTAAGCTTGGCACAGAATAATACTAAGGAATATAAACATGGAGTTTGGATATTATAATAGCAAAAATAGAAACTTTACATTTGAACAACTATGGGAACCATGGATCAAGAGCATGACAGATGAACAAAGGGTTATGTTCAACTCAAGGATGACAATTGGGTAAAGATGTGAGGGTGGTCGGAGAGCTACGTATGGGAGAGAGTTGAAGGTTTTTGCTTTTTTTAAACTAATAATACATATGTATACGCTTAAAATGTACTTTGTTATGTATAAGTAAGGTTTTTGTATTAGGATTAGGTTGGGGGAGGGGTCGGGATTGTTTTTTGTTATATGTATTAATATCTTATTGGAATGAGAATAAAAAAAAAACCAGAATCGCACTCTGTTTCCGCTTATCTGGATTCTGGAGCGGCTGCGAATTTCATCCAACAGGCCTTAGTAGACCGTCTCTATTTGCCCACGATGCCTTTGGAGAAACCTCCAGCTGTCGCTTCTGTGAATGGTCAACCTCTGCTAGACCCAATTCTTTCCATTACTGAACCTAGTGAAAACATGCCGTACATCCATGTGAACACTGCAGCCAATCACTGGTCTCAGCGGTCATGTGCTGTACATGCTAGCGTCACTGCTGAGGTCAATGAATGGCTGCAGTGGTCTTGTGGATGTACAGCATATGTCCTATGTGTGAGTGGCGTGTACAGCATGTATCCTATGTGTGAGTGGCGTGTACAGCATGTATCCTATGTGTGAGTGGCGTGTACAGCATGTATCCTATGTGTGAGTGGTGTGTACAGCATGTATCCTATGTGTGAGTGGCGTGTTCAGCATGTATCCTATGTGTGAGTGGCGTGTGCAGCATGTATCCTATGTGTGAGTGGCACGTGCAGCATGTATCCTATGTGTGAGTGGCATGTGCAGCATGTATCCTATGTGTGAGTGGCGCATGCAGCATGTATCCTATGTGTGAGTGGCGTGTACAGCATGTGTCCTATGTGTGAGTGGCGTGTGCAGCAGGTATCTTATGTGTGAGTGGTGTGCACAGCATGTATCCTATGTGTGAGTGGTGTATACAGCATGTATCCTATGTGTGAGTGGCGTGTGCAGCATGTATCCTATGTGTGAGTGGCGTGTGCAGCTTGTATCCTATGTGTGAGTGGCGCATGCAGCATGTATCCTATGTGTGAGTGGCGCGTGCAGCATGTATCCTATGTGTGAGTGGCATGTGCAGCATGTATCCTATGTGTGAGTGGCGTTTGCAGCATGTATCCTATGTGTGAGTGGTGTGTACAGCATGTATCCTATGTGTAAGTGGCGTGTGCAGCATGTATCCTATGTGTGAGTGGCGTTTGCAGCATGTATCCTATGTGTGAGTGGCGTGTACAGCATTTATCCTGTGTGTGAGTGGTGTGTGCAGCATGTGTCCTATGTGTGAGTGACGTGTACAGCATGTGTCCTATGTGTGAGTGGCGTGTGCAGCATGTATCCTATATGTGAGTGGCATGTACAGCATGTATCCTATGTGTGAGTGGCGTGTACAGCATGTATCCTATGTGTGAGTGGCCTGTACAGCACGTATCCTATGTGTGAGTGGCGTGTGCAGCATGTATCCTATGTGTGAGTGGCGTGTGCTGTGTGTATCCTATGTGTGAGTGGCGTTTGCAGCATGTATCCTATGTGTGAGTTTCGTGTGCAGCATGTATCCTATGTGTGAGTGGCCTGTACAGCATGTATCCTATGTGTGAGTGGCATGTGCAGCATGTATCCTATGTGTGAGTGGCGTGTGCAGTATGTATCTTATGTGTGAGTGGCGTGTGCAGCATGTATCCTATGTGTGAGTGGTGTGTGCAGCATGTATCCTATGTGTGAGTGGCGTGTACAGCATGTGTCCTATGTGTGAGTAGTGTGTGCAGCATGTATCATATGTGTGATTGGCCTGTACAGCATGTATCCTATGTGTGAGTGGCGTGTGCAGCATGTATCCTATTTGTGAGTGGCGTGTACAGCATGTATCCTATGTGTGAGTGGTGTATACAGCATGTATCCTATGTGTGAGTGGCGTGTGCAGCATGTATCATATGTGTGATTGGCGTATACAGCATGTATCCTATGTGTGAGTGGCGTGTACAGCATGTATCCTATGTGTGAGTGGGCTGTACAGCATGTATCCTATGTGTGAGTGGTGTGTGCAGCATGTGTCCTATGTGTGAGTGGTGTGTGCAGCATGTATCCTATGTGTGAGTGGCGTGTACAGCACGTATCCTATGTGTGAGTGGCGTGTACAGCATGTATCCTATGTGTCAGTGGCATGTACAGCATGTATCCTATGTGTGAGTGGCGTGTACAGTATGTGTTCTATGTGTGAGTGGTGTGTGCAGCATGTATCCTATGTGTGAGTGGTGTGTGCAGCATGTATCCTATGTGTGAGTGGCGTGTACAGCATGTATCCTATGTGTGAGTGGCTTGTGCAGCATGTATCCTATGTGTGAGTGTCGTGTACAGCATGTGTCCTATGTGTGAGTGATGTGTGCAGCATTTATCCTATGTGTGAGTGGCGTGTGCAGCATGTGTCCTATGTGTGAGTGGCGTGTGCAGCATGTATCTTATGTGTGAGTGGTGTGTGCATCATGTATCCTATGTGTGAGTGGTGTGTGCAGCATGTATCCTATTTGTTAGTGGCGTGTGCAGCATGTATCCTATGTGTGAGTGACGTGTACACCATGTGTCCTATGTGTGAGTGGCGTGTACAGCATGTATCCTATATGTGAGTGGCGTGTGCAGCATGTGTCCTATATGTAAGTGGTGTGTACAGCATTTATCCTATGTGTGAGTGGCTTTTGGTGTGAGTGGCGTGTACAGCATGTGTACTATGTGTGAGTGGCATGTACAACATTTATCCAATGTGTGAGTGGCGTGTACAGCATGTATTCTATGTTTGAGTGGCTTGAACAGCATGTATCCTATGTGTGAGTGGCATGTACAGCATGTGTCCTATGTGTGAGTGGTGTGTGCAGCAGGTATCTTATGTGTGAGTGACATGTACAGCATGTATCCTATGTGTGAGTGGCGTGTACAGCATGTGTCCTATGTTTGAGTGGCGTGTATAGCATGTTTCCTATGTGTGAGTGGCATGTACTGCATGTATCCTATGGGTGAGTGGCATGTACAGCATGTATCCTATGTGTGAGTGGTGTGTACAGCATGTATCCTATGTGTGAGTGGCGTGTGCAGCATGTATCCTATGTGTGAGTGATGTGTGCAGCATGTATCCTGTGTTAGTGGTGTGTACAGCATGTGTCCTATATGTAAGTGGTGTGTACAGCATTTATCCTATGTGTGAGTGGCGAGTGGTGTGAGTGGCGTGCACAACATGTGTACTATGTGTGAGTGGCATGTACAGCATTTATCCTATGTGTGAGTGGCGTGTACAGCATGTATCCTATGTGTGAGTGGCTTGTGCAGCATGTATCCTATGTGTGAGTGGCGTGTACAGCATGTGTCCTATGTGTGAGTGATGTGTGCAGCATTTATCCTATGTGTGAGTGGCGTGTGCAGCATGTGTCCTATGTGTGAGTGGCGTGTGCAGCATGTATCTTATGTGTGAGTGGTGTGTGCATCATGTATCCTATGTGTGAGTGGTGTGTGCAGCATGTATCCTATTTGTTAGTGGCGTGTGCAGCATGTATCCTATGTGTGAGTGACGTGTACACCATGTGTCCTATGTGTGAGTGGCGTGTACAGCATATATCCTATATGTGAGTGGCGTGTGCAGCATGTGTCCTATATGTAAGTGGTGTGTACAGCATTTATCCTATGTGTGAGTGGCGTTTGGTGTGAGTGGCGTGTACAGCATGTGTACTATGTGTGAGTGGCATGTACAGCATTTATCCAATGTGTGAGTGGCGTGTACAGCATGTATTCTATGTTTGAGTGGCTTGAACAGCATGTATCCTATGTGTGAGTGGCATGTACAGCATGTGTCCTATGTGTGAGTGGTGTGTGCAGCAGGTATCTTATGTGTGAGTGACATGTACAGCATGTATCCTATGTGTGAGTGGCGTGTACAGCATGTGTCCTATGTTTGAGTGGCGTGTATAGCATGTTTCCTATGTGTGAGTGGCATGTACTGCATGTATCCTATGGGTGAGTGGCATGTACAGCATGTATCCTATGTGTGAGTGGCGTGTACAGCATGTATCCTATGTGTGAGTGGCGTGTGCAGCATGTATCCTATGTGTGAGTGATGTGTGCAGCATGTATCCTGTGTTAGTGGTGTGTACAGCATGTGTCCTATATGTAAGTGGTGTGTACAGCATTTATCCTATGTGTGAGTGGCGAGTGGTGTGAGTGGCGTGCACAGCATGTGTACTATGTGTGAGTGGCATGTACAGCATTTATCCTATGTGTGAGTGGCGTGTACAGCATGTATTCTATGTTTGAGTGGCCTGTACAGCATGTATCCTATGTGTGAGTGGCGTGTACAGCATGTGTCCTATGTGTGAGTGGCGTGTGCAGCAGGTATCTTATGTGTGAGTGACGTGTACAGCATGTATCCTATGTGTGAGTGACGTGTACAGCATGTGTCCTATGTTTGAGTGGCGTGTATAGCATGTTTCATATGTGTGAGTGGCATGTACTGCATGTATCCTATGGGTGAGTGGCATGTACAGCATGTATCCTATGTGTGAGTGGTGTGTGCAGCAGGTATCCTATGTGCAGGGGCGTAGCTAGGAGGGGCAGGTGAGGCATGTGCCCCAGGCGCAACTAGGTGGTAGGGAAGGGGGGGCGCCGCAGAGCAGCTCATCGCTGCTGATAGCCGCCCTGTATGTCGGACACCTGCAGCAGCTTTAGGAAGAGCCAGGAAATCACGCAGCATCGTTCTGACTGAGGTCTGTGACGGCCAGGGATTGGACCAGTTCAATCACCCTACCTGTCACTTGACCTCATGTCAGTGACATGAGGTCAGATGACTCAGGTCAGGGGACTGGACTGGTCCACTCCCTTGCTGCACCCTCCCAGCATGTAGGGGGTGCCACTGGGCTCTGCCTCTACTCTGTGCTCTGCTGTTACACACACGGAGCAAATAACAGCCGAGAAGCAGAGGAGGAAGCTCCTGTCCTGAAAGAAACTTGTGATCCTGTCAGCAAGGATACATGGTGAGTGTCTGTGTGTATATGTGTGTGTAGTGTGTATACAGTATGTGTCTCTGTGTTTGTATGTGTATATGTTACAGTGTGTGTGTGTGTGTGTGTGTGTGTGTGTGTGTGTGTGTGTCTGTCTGTGTCTCTGCATGTGTTTGTCTCTTACATCTACTGCATTATCTGTACTGAGAGAGATATCACTGTGTTATCAGAGGTGTTACATAGGGCTGCACGTGAAATCTGCAACAATATCTGTACTGGGTATATATGGGTCTGGAAAAAAGGGGACAAACGTCGATAGTCCAGCGCAGTCAAGTTTAAAACAGAACGTAGTTCCAATTTTATTTGGATAGTTAAAACTAGAGATGAGCGAACCGGGACAACCGAACCCGGTTTCGGTCCGAACTTCTGGAAAAGTTCGGTTCGCAGCGAATCCGAACTTCACCGGGTTCGGCCGAACCCGTTTTGACCGAACCCGGTCAAAAAGTATTATAAAAATCGGCAGCCACTTGCCTCTATCAATCACTGATAGAGAAAAGAGGCTGCTGATTAAAATAAAATAAAAAGCATTTCATACGTACCTGGTCGTTGTCTTGGGGACGAGTCCCTCTTCTTCATCCAGTCCGACCTTCTTTTCTGACGCGGCAGCCTGTAATTGGCTGCAGAGGCCTCTGCAGCCTGTGATTGGCTGCAGAGGCCTCTGCAGTCTGTGATTGGCTGCAGCGCTCACATGGGCTGCATCGTCATCAAGGAATGTCGGGCCGGATGTCGAGAGGGACGCGTCACCAAGGCAACGGCCAGGAGACCGGACTGGAGGAAGCAGGAGTGGAGGAGAGGTAACAGACTGAGCTACGTAATGGTAAGAACAGAGTTCACAGCAGCACAGAGTATTTCAGGAGAGGAGCATGCAGATTCAGTGCTGCTGTGAACTCTGCTCTTACCATTACGTAGCTCTCAGTCTGTTACATCTCCTCCACTCCTGTCCTCAATAACACCTTCACATGATTGGCAAGTCACGACGTAATGGTAAGAGCAGAGTTCACCGCAGCACAGAGTATTTCAGGAGATGAGCGTGCGGATCTTGTGCGGGGTGGTGACTTGCCAATCATGTGAATGTGTTCTTGAGGACAGGAGTGGAGGAGAGGTAACAGACTGAGCTACGTAATGGTAAGAGCAGAGTTCACAGCAGCACAGAATATTTCAGGAGAGGAGCATGCAAAATTTAGCTATTCTAATGGAAGACGAGGCTCTGTCAGATATTTTGAAGTATGGTTGTCATGTGGTGTCCAGAAAAGCTCCTTCCCTAGGTGACCTGTTGTCTTCTTCTATATTTTCCTCAAACATTCCCAAACTGACATGGCTTCAATATACGGGTTTCTTTAAATGCGGCTCGCATCCATGTAAAATCTGTTCATTTGTCAAGCCTACTAAGACCTTTAGAGATTCAGACAACAATACAATTTTTTTTAATTCAAACTTACATTAATTGCAATACCGAGGCAGTAATATATATTGTGGAGTGCATTGAATGCAACCTAATGTATGTGGGTTGCACCAGCCGCAAGTTCAAAGCTAGAATACTAGAACATTTGGGCTATATAAGTGTTAAAGGGGGTGGGGTAATAGAGGGATTCACTGGTTAGTGGCACCCACTATTACTACCGCCTTTATAATCAGTGTCACTAGGGTTATGCCTAGTTCCCCTACCTTTTCCTTATACGAACGTCGATCTAATTGCTTTAGCGGCTACTCAAGGGAATAAGACCGTATAGTAAATAAAGGTAATATTTATTAACATACAGTAATCACTCTCATATATATATAATACAGTAACTAATCACAGTACAGTATAAACACGGTATCACAATATTATACCGCCACCCACTTACCTAAACATACATAGAATACAGTTACGTTACAACGCAATACACATAAGTTACTTGTGATTCTCACACGCTCTCTATCTCTATCCCACTCCCTCCTAATATAACTTTCCCTATACACTAAGGGTTAATATGGGATAAGGAGGAACAAGGGTAATGGGTTACTGTGTAAAACAGACAGCAAGGGTTAACTCAGGGACTCTGGGACAGCAAGGGTTAACTCAGGGACTCTGGAACAGCAAGTGTTAACTCAGGGACTCTGGAACAGCAAGGGTTAACTCAGGGACTCTGGGACAGCAAGGGTTAACTCAGGGACTCTGGGACAGCAAGGGTTAACTCAGGGACTCTGGGACAGCAAGGGTTAACTTAGGGACTCTGGGACAGCAAGGGTTAACTCAGGGACAGCAAGGGTTAACTCAGGGACTCAGGGAGAGTAGGGACAGTACTCAGGGGGAGCAAGGATTACAGCAGGAGACAGGGAGAGACAGGGTTAAGTGTAGCAGGAGCCATAGCAGGTCGTTGGTCGAGAGAGACAGGACAGGGGAGGTGAGCCAGTTCCTGGTGGTGTGGGAGGCAGGCATGCAGGTCCCAGCTGGTGGTGAGGTCATCTTCAGCTAGCTCCAGCTAGCTTCGGCTCCTGAGCGTACCGACGCAGGGCTATTTAACCCTGTCGGTACGCTCGTAGCGGGGGATGTGGCGCTTGCCCCTGGCTAGTATGGGTCGGCATGGTGATAATGTATCACCAGCCAACTCTTGAGCGCCCGCACGAGACTGTCCGTGCACGCGGGAGACTTGAAATGGAGACAGGGGATAACTATCCCTTGTCTCCATGGTTTCCAAACAAAGCAGGGCCATGCTAATTGTCCTGCTTCGCTTAGAACCGCATTCATGACCAGGGCTGTTGTTGTCACAGCCCTGGCTCATGATACATTATATGTATTATACACACACATATATATTATATATATGTGTATATATATATACATATACATATACACTGTATATATACACACATATACATACACTATATATATATATATATATATATATATAGGGAAACTTCCCTTTACAATAAGAAATCCTAACCTCACCAATATCTCCAATGTATATGTGTTAGTTAATGTATATGTGTGTGTATATGTGTGTGTGTTTGTGTATATCTTGTTGTGTTTGTGTATAACTGTGTATATGTGTGTGTGTGTGTTTGTGTATATGTGTGTGTTCGTGTATATGTGTGTGTTTGGATATGTGTGTTTTTGTTTGTATATGTGTGAGTTCGTGTATATGTGTGAGTGTTTGTGTAAAGGATCTGCCAGGCACTGCTTCGGGGTTAACTCCCAGAATTAATCAGTCAACACCTGAGTGTACATCCCTGAGACAGACACCAGCTTCCTCCACTCAGGCTGGCAGGCTTAGGAGTGGGAGAGCCTATCGCAACCTGGCCAGACTCAGCTAGCTCCCGCCCTCGGTCTATTTAAGCCTGCTCTTCCTGTCCATCTGTGCTTGTGAATTCTTTCCTTGAGGTTTCCTGGCCCAGCTACAGCTCCTGCTACTTTTTGATCCTGCTCCATACAGACCCCGGCTTACCGACTACTCTTCTGCTTTTCGCTTTGTACCTCGCACTCTCCTGGCTTGACTCGGCTCGTTCACTACTCTGTTGCTCACGGTGTTTCCGCGAGCAACTGCCCATTTCCCTTGCTTGTATTCCCTTGTTTGTTTGTCGTGTTTGTCATGCACTTACTGAGCGCAGGGACCGCCGCCCAGTTGTACCCCGTCGCCTAGGGCGGGTCGTTGCAAGTAGGCAGGGACAGAGTGGCGGGTAGATTAGGGCTCACTTGTCCGTTTCCCTACCCCCCCCACCACTACAAATTCACAAGCCGTATACCTAGTCTACCCTGGTCCCTGACACCATTATGGAACCCCGTGAAACCCTGGCTCAGCAAATGCAGGGTCTCTCCCTACAGGTCCAGGCCCTGGCTCAGAGGGTCAACCAGCCTGATGCTACCTTGGTAGTTCCCCTCACCGCACCCCTTGAACCCCACCTCAAGTTGCCCGACCGGTTCTCAGGTGACCGGAGGGCTTTTCTCTCCTTTCGGGAGAGTTGTAGGCTTTACTTTCGCTTAAAGCCTCACTCCTCAGGTTCTGAGAGCCAGCAGGTGGGTATAATTATGTCCCGGCTCCAGGAAGGGCCCCAAGAGTGGGCCTTCTCCTTGGCTCCTGGCGCCCCTGAACTTTCCTCCGTTGATTGTTTCTTTTCTGCCCTCGGACTTATTTATGACGAGACTGACAGAACTGCCTTTGCCGAGAGTCAGCTGGTGACCTTACGTCAGGGTAAGAGACCTGTTGAGGAGTATTGCTCTGACTTTAGGAAGTGGTGCGTAGCTTCTCGGTGGAATGACCCTGCCTTAAGGTGCCAGTTTAGGTTGGGTCTGTCGAATGCCCTGAAAGACCTGCTAGTTAGTTATCCCTCTTCTGACTCCTTAGACCAGGTTATGGCTTTAGTGGTACGACTTGACCGACGTCTCAGGGAACGACAACGTGAACGTTTATGTGTTTTTTCCTCCGACTCCCCCATGATGCCTCCCGAAGTCCCGTTGCTTCGTTTCTCCCCTAAAGACTCAGAAATACCTATGCAACTCGGGGCCTCCGTGTCCCCTCAACAACGTAGAGAATTCCGCAGGAAGAATGGTCTCTGCTTCTACTGTGGGGATGTCAAGTATCAAGTAAACAACTGTCCCAAGCGTAAGAATGCTGTCAGAGAGCTCCCGCGTCTAAGTGATCATCGGGGAGGTCACTTGGGCGCACAGGTATTTCCCGTAAATATGAAACGTACTAAGATATTGCTTCCCTTTCAGGTCTCTTTTGGTGGTAGGTCTGCTACCGGCAGTGCCTTCGTGAATTCAGGGTCCTCTACTAATATCATGTCTGTGGAATTTGCTATGTCTCTCGCTATGCCTCTGATTGATTTGCCTAAACCTGTTCCGGTAGTGGGTATCGACTCCACTCCTCTTGCTAATGGTTATTTTACACAGCATACCCCTGTTTTTGAACTCCTTGTTGGCTCCATGCATTTGGAGCAATGCTCTGTACTATTGATGCAGGGATTATCGTACGATTTGGTTCTAGGTCTTCCCTGGTTGCAGTTGCATAATCCTACGTTTGACTGGAATACTGGGGAGCTAACCAAATGGGGTAATGAATGTTGTACGTCATGTTTTTCTGTTAATTCTATTTCTCCCCCTAAGGAGGTGAATACGCTACCCGAGTTTGTTCAGGACTTCGCTGATGTTTTCTCTAAAGAGGCCTCCGAAGTATTACCGCCTCATAGAGAATACGATTGCGCTATCGAATTGGTACCAGGAGCTAAGCTTCCTAAGGGTAGGATATTTAACCTTTCTTGTCCCGAACGTGAAGCCATGAGGGAGTATATCCAGGAATCCCTGGCCAAGGGTTACATTCGTCCCTCTTCTTCTCCGGTAGGTGCTGGCTTCTTCTTCGTAGGGAAGAAGGATGGGGGTCTTAGGCCATGCATTGACTACCGTGGCCTGAATAAGGTCACGGTAAGGAACCAGTATCCCCTTCCTTTGATTCCTGATCTCTTTAATCAGGTTCAGGGGGCCCAATGGTTCTCTAAATTGGACCTACGGGGGGGCGTATAACCTTATTCGCATCAAAGAGGGGGATGAGTGGAAGACTGCGTTTAACACGCCCGAAGGCCATTTCGAATACCTCGTCATGCCCTTTGGGTTGTGCAATGCCCCTGCGGTCTTCCAGAACTTCATAAATGAGATTTTGAGAAATTACCTGGGGATATTTCTTGTAGTGTACCTTGATGACATATTGGTGTTTTCCAGGGACTGGTCCTCCCACATAGAGCATGTCAGGAAAGTGCTCCAGGTCCTTCGAGAAAACAAACTGTTTGCCAAAATCGAAAAATGTGTATTTGGGGTACAGGAGATACCATTTTTAGGTCAAATCCTCACTCCTCATGATTTCCGCATGGACCCTGCCAAGGTTCAGGCTGTGGCTGAATGGGTCCAACCTGCCTCCCTGAAAGCGCTACAGTGTTTTTTGGGGTTCGCTAACTATTACAGGAGATTTATTGCTAACTTCTCGGTCGTCGCTAAGCCTCTTACGGACCTCACTCGCAAGGGTGCTGATGTCCTCCATTGGCCCCCTGAGGCCGTCCAGGCTTTTGAGACCCTCAAGAAGTGCTTTATCTCGGCCCCCGTGCTGGTTCAGCCCAACCAAAGGGAGCCATTTATTGTGGAGGTTGACGCGTCCGAGGTGGGAGTGGGGGCCGTCTTGTCCCAGGGTACCAGCTCCCTCACCCATCTCCGCCCCTGTGCTTACTTTTCTAGGAAGTTTTCGCCCACGGAGTGTAACTATGATATTGGCAACCGCGAACTTTTAGCCATTAAATGGGCATTTGAAGAGTGGCGCCACTTCCTGGAGGGGGCTAGGCACCAGGTAACGGTCCTTACCGACCACAAGAATCTGGTTTTCCTAGAATCTGCCCGGAGGCTAAACCCGAGACAAGCTCGATGGGCGTTGTTTTTTACCAGATTCAATTTTTTGGTTACCTATAGGGCCGGGTCTAAAAATATTAAGGCGGATGCACTGTCGCGTAGCTTCATGGCCAGCCCTCCTTCGGAGGAAGATCCTGTTTGTATTTTGCCTCCAGGTATAGTCATTTCCTCTATCGAGTCCGATTTAGTCTCTGAAATTGCTGCTGATCAAGGTTCAGCTCCTGGGAACCTTCCTGAGAACAAGCTGTTTGTTCCCCTGCAATTCCGGCTAAGGGTACTTAGGGAAAATCACGACTCCGCACTATCTGGCCATCCAGGCATCCTGGGTACCAAACACCTCATTACCAGAAATTATTGGTGGCCTGGTTTGCCTAAAGACGTTAAGGCCTACGTCGCCGCCTGTGAGGTTTGTGCCAGGTCCAAGACTCCCAGGTCCCGACCAGCGGGCTTACTGCGTTCGTTGCCCATTCCCCAGAGACCTTGGACACATATCTCCATGGATTTTATCACCGATTTGCCTCCATCCCAAGGCAAGTCGGTGGTGTGGGTGGTGGTAGACCGCTTCAGTAAAATGTGCCACTTTGTGCCCCTCAAGAAACTACCCAACGCCAAGACGTTGGCTACCTTGTTTATCAAACACATCCTGCGTCTCCATGGGGTCCCCGTCAATATTGTTTCTGACAGAGGGGTACAATTTGTTTCATTGTTTTGGAGAGCCTTCTGTAATAAGTTGGGGATTGATCTGTCCTTCTCCTCTGCTTTCCATCCCGAAACCAATGGCCAAACGGAGAGGACTAATCAGTCTCTAGAACAATACTTAAGATGTTTTGTCTCTGACTGTCAATTTGATTGGGTTTCTTTCATTCCCCTCGCCGAATTTTCCCTTAATAACCGGGTCAGTAACTCGTCAGGGGTCTCTCCCTTTTTCTGTAATTTTGGGTTTAATCCACGGTTCTCCTCCGTTTCACCTGGTTGTTCCAACAATCCCGAGGTGGAGGTCGTTCATCGGGATCTGTGCACAGTCTGGGCCCAGGTTCAGAAGAACCTAGAGGCGTCCCAGAGCATACAGAAGGCTCAGGCCGATAGAAGACGTTCTGCTAACCCCCTGTTTGTGGTCGGGGATCTGGTGTGGTTGTCATCCAGGAACTTGCGTCTCAAGGTTCCGTCCAAAAAGTTTGCTCCCCGGTTTATTGGGCCGTATAAGGTCATTGAGGTCCTCAGTCCTGTCTCTTTCCGGCTGGAGTTACCCCCGTCTTTTCGTATACACAACGTGTTTCATGCCTCCCTCCTGAAACGCTGCTCCCCGTCCTTGGCCCCCTCGAGGAAACCTCCTGTTCCCGTCCTCACCCCTGAGGGGGTGGAATTTGAGGTGGCCAGGATCGTGGACAGCAAGATGGTCCAAGGCTCCCTCCAGTACCTGGTCCATTGGAGAGGATACGGGCCCGAGGAGAGGACTTGGGTACCCGCCCGGGATGTTCACGCTGGGGTATTGGTCAGGAGGTTCCACCTGCGTTTCCCCAGTAAGCCAGGTCCACTTAGAAAGGGTCCGGTGGCCCCTCATAAAAGGGGGGGTACTGTAAAGGATCTGCCAGGCACTGCTTCGGGGTTAACTCCCAGAATTAATCAGTCAACACCTGAGTGTACATCCCTGAGACAGACACCAGCTTCCTCCACTCAGGCTGGCAGGCTTAGGAGTGGGAGAGCCTATCGCAACCTGGCCAGACTCAGCTAGCTCCCGCCCTCGGTCTATTTAAGCCTGCTCTTCCTGTCCATCTGTGCTTGTGAATTCTTTCCTTGAGGTTTCCTGGCCCAGCTACAGCTCCTGCTACTTTTTGATCCTGCTCCATACAGACCCCGGCTTACCGACTACTCTTCTGCTTTTCGCTTTGTACCTCGCACTCTCCTGGCTTGACTCGGCTCGTTCACTACTCTGTTGCTCACGGTGTTTCCGCGAGCAACTGCCCATTTCCCTTGCTTGTATTCCCTTGTTTGTTTGTCGTGTTTGTCATGCACTTACTGAGCGCAGGGACCGCCGCCCAGTTGTACCCCGTCGCCTAGGGCGGGTCGTTGCAAGTAGGCAGGGACAGAGTGGCGGGTAGATTAGGGCTCACTTGTCCGTTTCCCTACCCCCCCACCATTACAGTTTGTCTGTTTATGTGTGTGTGTGTGTGTGTGTGTGTGTGTGTATATCTTGTTGTGTTTGTGTATATATGTGTGTGTTTGTGTATGGTTGTTTGTGTGTGCGTGTATATATGTGTGTAGGTGAGTAGAAGTATTGGTATTGTTCACATTGATAACTGTTTTTTTATGTTGTTGCAGATTTTGATGTACCGATTGGACTACATCTTCGATTCGTTGGACTACTGCGTAGATCTACGTTTTTTCAAATTTTAATAAAATGGTTAACGAGGGTTTTGTTGGGGATTTCTTATTTCAATAAAAAAGAATTGTCTTTGTGTTTTTTTTTAAACTTTATTAGTGCCTAGATAATGGCAGTTGGCTGATTGACAGCGTCCATTATTAAGGCGGTACTTAGTGTTAGCCGGTGCAGAGGCTAGCACTAACCACCCATTATTACCCCGGTACCCACCGCCACCAGGGGTGCCGGGAAGAGCTTGGTACGATCCAGTACCCGACCATCTGTTGTGATGGTCGGGTACTGGGGCGGCCGTAGGCTGGTATTATGAGGCTGGGAAGGGCCAAAATCAGTGGACCTTCCCACCCTTGTAATGCTAGGCTGCTGCTGCTGTGTTGTATCAGGCTGGTTATAAAAATGGGGGGGACTCTAGGATAACTCTAGGAACCTATACTCCCAGAGATACCAACCAGTCAGCAAACCAAGGAAGTAAAAAAACGGGGAAGGAGGGGCGGTAGGAAACATCACCCAAACAGACCAGGAACAAAACCGCCACCTACGGAACCGCAGGAATCCACACTCAGCATTAATGTGATCAACCTTTCCTCATCCGAACTGACTCCAGCACAAGTCAAAGTTATGTCGTTGGGCCTCAATTTTGCCCCTAATCGCATGTTCGATACTTTCAACACACAACTGGACATTAATCGAGTTATAAGGAATTTAACAGTAAAGAGGCATTTTTATAATACGCTCTCAATGACAACAGACTCCGAAGATTTTTATCTCAGAGAATCCAATACAAACATCCACGACCATAGATCACTATCGTTTGAGGAACATAGGGCAATCCAATGCTTAGAGAGTCTGAACCCAGAACTTCCTACAAGAAATATTCATTTTTCTGCGGACTTTGTTACGAAAAATCCAAGCTTCTATCCTCTGGCATCTAGGACAGACTCTATGGACAGATTTCAATGGGCAATTGAAAAGGATCTCCAGCCACTATCTGAAAATTCGAAGTGTTGCAATAAGAACTTTAATATCTCTAATGAGCTGAATATGGCAAAAAAATCGTTCAAAAATAACAAGGATATTATTATTAAGAGGTCGGATAAAGGGGGCAGTATCACTGTGCTAGATAGGGAAATGTACAAAACCCAAATTTTGAAACTTCTAGCAGACACAGACACATATAAAAAACTAACGTGCAATCCAACATCTATGTTCCAAAAAAAGCTCAACAAACTGATAAACGATGGTTTAGGTAGTGGCGTATTAACAAGTAAGCAAGCAGAATATATTATGGTCCAATGTCCCACAATTCCAATCATGCACGCATTGCCCAAGACTCATAAAGGCATAAACCCCCACATATGCGCCCCATAGTGTCAGGGATAGGATCACTAACAGAAAAACTATCTGAATGGCTAGACTCGTTGTTACAACCCCTTGCATTAAGAACCCCAGGCCATTTACGTGACACCAGAGATGTTTTATGCTTATTTCACAAAAAAAGATGGGAAAATAAATTTGCATGGCTGAGCTGTGATGTGACCTCACTTTATACCAGCATTCCACACGAAATAGCCCATAGGGCACTAGAATATCATCTTTTTAAACACAGCAACTACAGCTTTGAGCTACAATCATATATACTTGAGGTCCTTGTCTTCCTGATGACACACAATTTCTTCCAGTTCGATGGGTTGTTTTACCTACAACTTGAGTATCAATTGGAGCTAAATTCTCCCCTTCTCTGGCAAATCTTGTGATGGCCTTGTGGGAGGAACTTTTCATTTTTTCTAGTGATAATCCTTTTGGCAGATCTATTAACTGGTATGCAAGGTATATAGACGACCTGCTATTTATATGGGAAGGCAATATGTCAGATATCCCAAATGTCATCAATTATCTTAATGACAACCAACTCAACTTGAAATTCACCTATTCTTCACAAAAAGATACTATCCAGTTTCTGGACCTAGAACTCAAAGGACATGCAGGGGAAATAATCAACACTAAAACATACCGTAAGCCGATTTCAGGGAACACTATCTTGCATGCAACAAGCGGTCACCCCAGACAAACCATCTCATCAATCCCAGTGCGAGAAATGTACAGAGCAAAAATAAATTGTAGTAACGACCCCAATTACCGGGTGGAACAACAGCAAATTTGTAGACTACGCAAAAGAGGGTATGCAGAATGGACCCTCAAAAGAGCAACCTCCATTGTAGAAAAAAAGCCCCGAGATATACTTCTAGAGCCAAAACCTAATAACAAAAAGATACCGGTCTAAACGTACCTACTTTGGTGTTACAACACAGTAGTCAGTTTAACAGGTTCCCGACAGGGTCAGGGTCTCTGAAGTCCGCCGTATAGACTATTTACGGCGGCACTTCATGGACTGTGCACGCGCGATCGCGTGCACACAGATCTATGCCCTGGCTGTTGCTAACAGCCATGGGCACTGGGCAGAATGTCAGGGGTCAATCTTTTGGCCCCTGAACATGTGATCGCTGTGACAACCAATCACAGCGATCACATGCATTTCTGCATAGAAAACAGTGTGCACGCGGTCGCGTGCACACAGCCCTGTGCCCACGCTGTTACCAACAGCTCTGGGCACTGGGCAGAGTATCAGGGACCAATCTGAACATGTGGTCGCTGTGAAAAATCACAGCGACCACATTTGTTTTATTTTGACTTTTCTGGCAGTAAATCTCCTGCCTCTTTTCTTCTCCTCAAACATTGTTTCAGTTTGAGGAGAAGAAGAGACTCGGGAGAATTGCTGCCAGAAGATTACAGTTACAGTTACACAAACAATACAGGTACACTCTAAAACATTCTCTGTATAGATAGATTTCTATCTATCTATACAATCTATCTATCCATCTATCTTTTTTTCTATCTATCTACCTTTCTTTCTTTTATTCTATTAGAATAGGCAGGTAGGGAGTATATAATTATATATATATATATATATATCCACACATATATAATATATATAGCAATAGCGGTTTATTTTTTTGTTAGCGGTAGTGTAGATATATATAGCAGTTAGTTTGTGTGTTTTATAAAAAAATAAAAATAAAAATTGTTTAGTTAGTGTTAGTGTTAGTAACGTTATGGCGAGGAAGTTGTTTAGCGCCGAGGAGGCATACGCCATGCTGTGGTCTGAGTCGGAGACCGCATCAGAGATGGCGTCAGAGATGGAACCTGTTTTAGGTAGTGACGATGACAGCGCCACTTCAGGTTCATCTTCAGGGGACGTTGTCCCTGATGCAGTTGAAACAGCAGAACTTGAAAGCGCAGGGCCAAGTAGCGCTGTAGCACGGGACAGCCTGGTCCCTTCAGTCCAGGCTCTTGTATGGGCACCTGCCCCATCTTTTGGGCCTAGAATCCACGGATTTACTGCCACTCCTGGCATAACCGTGGACAATACAAATTTTGTCCAAATGGATTACTTCCATTTATTTATAACGGACGACATCCTAAATCAGATTGTCCATGAAACAAATTTATATGCCACGCAATATATAAGGCAGAAACCTTCATCCACCCATGCCAGAGATTGTACGCCCACCAATTTGCAGGAATTAAAAAAAAATTTGGGGCTCACCCTAAATATGGGTATTGTCAAAAAGCCCTCCATTAGGTCTTACTGGTCAACAAGACCCGCCCAAGCCACCCCAGTATATTCTGCAGTAATGCCCAGGTCTCGTTATGAGACAATAATGAGGTTCCTCCACTTCAATGACAACGCACAGGCCCCCCCAAGTACCGATGCAAACCGGGATCGGTTGTTCAAAATAAGACTGCTAATAAATTCCCTGAATAATTTATTTCTGCAACTCTACACCCCTGAGCAGAATGTAAGTGTGGACGAATCCCTCCTCAACTTTCATGGCAGACTTAGCTTTCGCCAATATCTGCCTTCCAAAAGGGCAAGATATGGCGTTAAGCTCTACAAATTGTGTGAAAGCGGGTCAGGATATACCACCGCCTACAGGATTTATGAAGGGCGGGACCGCACAATAAATGTTCCTGGATGCCCCCCTGATCTTTCCACCAGCAGTAAGATCGTGTGGGAGATAATGCAGCCTCTGCTTCACAAGGGGTACCACCTGTACTGTGATAATTTTTAATCGAGTGTGCCCCTGTTTAGGCATTTGCATGCTGCAAGGACTGGGGCATGTGGTACCATGCGCAAAAACAGAATTGGTTTTCCGCAGCAATTAGTGGGGAAGCGCATGGTAAAGGGGGACTCCTGTGCTTATGCATCTGAGGAATTGCTGGCGGTCAAGTTCAGGGATCGCAAAGACGTGTGTGTGCTAAGCACGATTCATACCGCAGGAACAGCGGCAGTGAGGGAAAGGGGGGCAACATCGGACAAGCACAAACCAGTGAGCGTGTCCGAATACAACAAGTACACGGGGGGGGGGGTGGATTTAAGCGACCAAGTTTTACAGCCCTATTTAGTAAAACGCAAAACTAAAACCTGGTACAAAAAAGTGGCCATTTATTTGTTAGAGGTGGCAATCCACAACTCATTTGTGCTCTACAAAAAAAACAGAGGCAGAGACACATACCTGGATTTCCAGGAAAAAATTATTGAAGGCCTCATTTTTGATGTTCAGGACACCCGAGAATGCCCCCAGTCTGAGGATGTCACGCGACTGACTGAAAGACACTTCATCAGTCGGATTCCCCCAACACCAACCAGAAGCAACCCCCAGAAAAAGTGCCGCGTCTGCAGAAAAGACGGGCGCCGCAAAGATTCCCGATATTTCTGTCCCTCATGTCCCTCATGTCCCTCGCAACCAGGCCTGTGCATTGAGCCATGTTTTAAAAAATACCACACTGTTCTGAATTATTAGATTTCAGTTAATTCGTTGAAAATATATTTGCCCTACATTACTTTTTTATTTTTCCCCTGATTTTACTCCAAGGGTGAGGGAGGGAATGGGTGGGTGGGGGGTGGATGTCACGTTTGATGTTTTCTAAAGTTCATCTGCTGGAGAGCTCCATTTGCATAAACCTGCAATTTCTTATTTTAGAAAACTCCAAAAAATAAATTCCCATTATACCCGTAGATGAATATTTTGGGATTTCTGCTTCAAGAGCAGATATTTTGGAAGTGTTATAGAAACTCTGTTGAGTTTTGTAAAACCAGCTTTTAAAAAAAGCGATTTGTGAAATAAGCTTCTTCTATCGTCCGCCCTCCTACTTCTCTATGTGATAAAAAATTCCCACATATTTGGCATCCCCATGCACGGGAGAAGTGGAAGAATGTGAAATGCGATGAATTTTGTCCGTGGTCCATTTTGTGTGTGAATAATGCTGGTATAAACTGACGCATTTGTTAAAACAAAAGGTAATTTTATTTTGATCCATCTTATTCAAGAAACTTTCAGAAGAAAACTGGACTGTCTAAAAATATGATAAACCCCTTGAAGATAACCTTGTGGGGTCTACTTGTGTGAATGAAGTCATTTATGGGGTGATTCTAATGTTTCAGAAGCATTAGGCCCCCCAGAAAACAGTATGCGGCTATAAAATCAAATGCTAAATTCCTGGACCGAAAAGGCCAAAAAGCCTCCTTTTATGCCAAGCCCTGGCACATGCTCGCACAGTGAATAAGGCACACATATTTGGTATCCCCATGCACGGGAGAAGTGGAAGAATATGAAAGGAGATTAATTTTGTCCGTGGTCCATACCGTATGTGAAAAATGCTATCATAAACTGGCGCAATTGCTAAATTCTTGCATTTTTTTCCAATTTTGCCCACTTTAGAGAAAAAAATTAAAATGATATATACTGACAAATGCCACTAAAACAAAGCCCTATCTGTCCTTTAAAAAGAGTGTAAAATTCAAAGATGAACTTTATTCACCTGCAGAGTTATAGTCATCTAAAGAAGCGCATAGCAAAATTGTGAAATGTGCTCTGGTCATTTAGCTGTAAAACAGCCTAGTCCTTAACCGGTTAATGAAATAAAGAAAATCGTCCATAAAAATGTAGCCATTCTAATGTAAGACGAGGCTCTGTCAGATATTTTGAAAGATGGTTGTCGTGTGGTATCCAGAAAAGCTCCTTCCTTAGGTGATCTATTGTCTCCTTCTATATTTTCCTCAAACATTCCCAAACTGACATGGCTTCAATATACGGGTTTCTTTAAATGCGGCTCGCATCCATGTAAAATCTGTTCATATGCTAAGCCTACTAAGAACTTCAGAGATTCAGATAACAATACAAATTTGTCAATTCAAACTTGCATTAATTGCAACAGTGAGGCAGTGATATACATTGTGGAGTGTTTGGAATGCAAGCTAATGTATGTGGGTTGCACCAGCCGCAAATGTAAAACTAGGATACTAGAACATTTGGGCTATATAAGAAATCCTAACCTCACCAATATCTCCAATGTTGCAAAACATTTCATAACCTTCCATAATAGATCAATTACAAGTCTGAGATGTTATGCCATAAAAAAAGTCAAAACTCCAACCAGAGGGGGGAACATCAAACATAAAATCTTATCACGTGAAGCATACTGGATATTTACACTAAAAACCAGTTTTCCTAAAGGTCTGAACATAAAAAAAAGAATTTATGTTCCACTAATAGTAAAAGAATCTATGAAATGATCGGTAGAATCTAATATGGCCTAATAATCAATAATACCTGTTAATGTTCATGGCTTTTACAGATGACACCTAATTATCCATATTAACGGGTCCTTCCCCCATCAGATTTCCCGTTTGACGGTCTAGTATACAAAGGAAAACAAATTTTCCAATACTAATTATCCTTGAAGACCAATACATAATTCCCCTTCTTTCCAGTTCATGTATTGTCTTAAACTGTTTAAATGATGTATTTTTTAGCGTCTATTTATGTTTTCATTTTTCGATGTGAGTATTTCAGAGGTTTATATCCGACAGCCTAATAAACAGAAATTAGCATTAATATTCTATCCACTACTCTAGGATAGATTGGGGTCATTGTTATCCCTCATTTTATTATTTATAAATATTCATCAATCAACGCTATAAGCACATAACTTACTAGTGGAGCAGTGATGTTCTATCACCGGCTCTCTGTTTCAGCACCACTTCTGCTGGACAGCTCCACCGTGCTGGATAGCTTTTATTCATAGAATGCTGATGCTTTATAGGCGTCTCCCTAGTTCAGCACTACTATGCTGGACAGCACCACTTTTCTGTGTGACATCACTAATTTTCACCTGTTGGCAACCAGATATAGACCTCGTTCTGACATTTAGTTGTTAGCATTAAAGCCATGAGGAAGAACGTGGTATACGTCTGAAACGCGTAGGCACCTTACCTACATTTTCACCCTTGCATTCGGGAATGATCTTGTTTTAACCATCCAAATAAAATTGGAACTACGTTCTGTTTTAAACCTGACTGCGCTGGACCATCGACTTTTGTCTACTTAGGTCAGCTTAGCAGACAGTATCACACATGCTAGGCCCAATTAGAAGGTTAATTGTGAAAAAATTCTTATGGTGTTTTTCGATAAAGATCACTTAAACAGTTAACCGATGAATGGCGCTGTTTATGTGGAATTTAACCTGCGGCCTAATTTACCATATAATGTATTTTAAAAAATGTAAAAAACAACTACATTTTGTGGGGTGAATTGAAAAAAAACCTGTAATTCCACCATTTCTGTTTTGATTTTACAATGTTCTTCGGGCGGCATGAATTGCATGATAACTTGATTCTGCGGTTCGTTACGATTATGGCGATACCAAATTTATATAGTTTTATTTTGTACAAAATAATTTGTTTTTGTGACGCTGCATTCGAAGATGAACTGCATAGTTTTTCAATGCAACAGCACTTCATAGGGCTATAAGGGGTTAAAACCCACTCTCTGAAGCCCCCCTTCAAGATACATTTCAACTAATCTGGTCCCCATGGCAGAAATATGTCTTTCCATCTGGCACCTCCAGCAGACTCCTTTCAGTCTAGTTTGATTTATTTTACCTCAGAGTTCCTCTTTTTACCTTTTTTTAATTTATTTTCTCCCCCCCCTTTTTTTTTAGCTATTTCTAACAGGGGCTGTGCAGGATTAGAAAAATATGGCTGCTTTCTTTCAAAAACAGCACCACACCTATCCACAGGTTGTATCTGGTATTGCAGGTTAGCTCCATTGAAGTGAATGGTAATGAGCTGTAATACCACACACAACCTATGGACAGGTGTGGTGCTGGTTTTTGGAGAAAGCAGACAAGTTATCTTATCCTGGACAACCCTTTGTCATGCATTGTTCTTGTGCGGAGATGCTCCCTGCATTATCCCTTTTCCTTTATGGCCGCTGATATGTTCTATTCAGCTTTATGGCCTCTGTGGTAAGTACACTGCCAGTCAGTAAAGGGTTAACACTTCAGACCACTGTGGGTGACGTCACAATGAATGAGGCGGCAGTCTTAATAAACTCCTGCAGTAATGATGATGAATGCGCTGATGTCATAAATACAAATGTTTATGACATAAAGAAGATTCCATATTAGAAGGTTTTACTGCCACATTCAGCGCCATATTGGATGGTACTGAGGACCTTGAGCTTGACTTCCCCACCAATGCCGACCTGATGTAATTTGGAGATTCTAGCAGGGAAACCCTACACCCAAGACGACTTCTTCATCACAGTGATGCCATCCTCTTCATACGGGTTGTCTGTAATAGAGGGGGATTTCCAGCAGGAGATCCCCTTCTATTGGCCGGAGCGGAGACAGATGCTACAAGGAGGAATCTGGAGGACCCGTCTCATCCGTGGATCACCCATTCATTTTAATGGGTGCCCAGAAAGAGAGACACCCGCCTAGCCAACCAGATCAGCCGATTTATGTGTTTTATGTTGTTCGTTCATTGTATTGTCTTTCCTAGAAAATCTGAGAAAACTTACAAATTCTGTTACAAATTCTATTTTGGCACCTTCTAAGCCCAGAGGAAGGGCCATCCTCCAGCCATGGTTTCCCTAGAGGTTTCCCCCACAGGGGGTTTTTCCTTTCCTGCGTGCTTGAGGGTGACTCTTCGTGAGTCGGAGGTTTGCCATTTTGGGTTTGGTCATATAATATAATAAAAGTTTTGACCATTTAACACCCAATTATAATGTTTTGTGTCTTTATTTTGCATTCTTTGGTTTGGTGATTGGGATTCTGGGTCTATCACATATCACAAAATCATAAGGCCGGACATCTACTTCTCATATTGACATAGAATGGAGACAACAAGCGTTGCTGCACAATTAAGTGTACACATCCTTACATGAACCCCTTCCCGACATTTGCCGTATGGGTACGCCATGGAAAGCTATGACTTCCCGCAAATTGCCGTATCCATACGCCAAATGTTTGGCAACAGCCCAGAAGCTGAGTCAGTGAATAACTGACAGATCTGACTTGCTGTTAGTGAATAACTGACAGATCTAATACATTGCACTACGTAGGTAGTGCAAAGTATTAGAAAAAAAACATCAGACAGTTGGAACTTCAAGTCCCCTAGTGGGACTTGAAAGAAAGTGTAAAAGAAAGTATAAAAAAGTGTAAAAAAAAAAATGAAAAAAATTGAAGTTTGAAAACAATAAGGCTGGGTTCACACGACCTATTTTCAGACGTAAACGAGGCGTATTATGCCTCGTTTTACGTCTGAAAATAGGGCTACAATACGTCGGCAAACATCTGCCCATTCATTTGAATGGGTTTGCCGACGTATTGTGCAGACGACCTGTCATTTACGCGTCGTCGTTTGACAGCTGTCAAACGACGACGCGTAAATGGACTGCCTCGGCAAAGAAGTGCAAGGCACTTCTTTGCCACGTAATTTGAGCTGTTCTTCATTGAACTCAATGAAGCAGAGCTCAAGATTTACGAGCGTCTCAGACGCCTCGCAAAATGCGAGGAGGAGCATTTACGTGTGAAACGAGGCAGCTGTTAACAGTCTGTCTTTTCACACGTAAATGCCTCTCATCGTGTGAACATACCCTAAAACTTTCAAGTAATAAAATAAAACACAATCGCCCTATTTCGATTATTAAGTCCTTTATTATTAAAAAAATAAATAAACCATACGTATTTGGTATTGCCGCGAACATAACGACCTGAGGTATCAAAATATTATATTATTTATTGCACACGGTGAACAGCGTAAAAAAAACCCGTAAAAAACTATATCCGAGTTTCTGTTTTTTGGTCACTTTGCCCTACAAATATTGGAATAAAAAGTGATTAAAAAGTCGCACGTATCCAAAAATGGTACCTATAAAAACTATAGCTTGTCTCGCAAAAAACAAGCCCTCATACAGCTCCGTCGACAAAAAAAATTGGAAAGATATGGTTCTCACAACTTGGCTACAGAAAAAATACATTCTTTTTACAAAAGTAATTTTAATGTGCAAAATGTTGTCAAACATAAAAAAGTGCTATAAATTAGTTATCACCGGAATCGTACGGATCCACATAATAAAGTTAACAGGTAATTTATAACGCATGGTGAACACTGTATAAAAAAAACTAAAAAAGCTGTGCCAGAAATTCGTTTTTTTGTTTACCTGGCCTCCCAAAAAATAGGATAAAAGGTGATCAAAAAGTCGCATGTACCCCAAAATGGTACCAATAATCGCTACAGCGCGTCCCGCAAAAAAACAGCCCTCATACCACTACGTCTATGAAAAAATAAAATTAGTTATGGCTCCAATAAGTCAGGAAATAAAAAGTATGCAGTTGTGCCCGAGGGGAACATTTCCTCTGTTTCAAGAGGCGATTTATCAAGAATCTAAAATTAGGGAACCAGGAAGGGGAGGGCCCAAACATATCTGCTGGAAGCGAGGGTGCCCGTATTATACCAGGACAACATTTCACAGCAAAATTCCCCAAACTACAAATATGCGGACCAAAAGGGGCATAAGAAAGGACGACATATATCAGTGCGACACTGGCCTGTGCAGAAAGGATTGCTTCACAGCGTAACACACATCTATGGATTATTTCATTGTTTTTATACCCCAATATTATACCCCCTGACTATGCCCCTGATGTACTCTGCCCAGCTCACATATGCCCCACGTTATAAACGGAAACACTCCAAACAAAACTATTACCAAGCAAATTCCACGCTCCAAAAGCCAAATGACGCTCCCACCCATCTGAACCCTACAGTGTGCCCAAACAGCAGTTTCCTTCCACATATCGTCATACCCGGGAAAACCCTTTTAACAATTTTTGGGGTGTGTGTCTCCAGTGACATAAGCTGGGTATGACATATTTGCCATTGAAATGGCATTTCTAGGGAAAAATATCAATTTTTACTTTGCACCATCCGCAGCGCAATCATTTATGGAAAATACCTGTGGGTGAAAATGCTCACTACACCCCTTAATAGATGCCTTGAGGGGTGCAGTTTCCAAATGAGGTCACTTCTCAGGGCTTTCTTTTTATTATTTCACATCTGAGCCTCTGCAATTGTGATCCAATACTTTATAAATTGCCAAATTAAGCCTCGATTTTTCATGGTACACTTTCACTCCTGAGCCTGGTCGAATGTTCGGCAAAAGATTAGGGCCACATGAAGGGTGTTTCTAAAACCAGGAAACCCAGCATAATAATTAGAGAGCTGTCTTGTTATGGTGGCACAAGCTGGGCACCACATATTGGTATATATATGGAAAAAAAATCCCATTTTCACTCTGCATATATTTGAATAAAAATAAGGCCCCAAAATCCACTAGGTGCTCCTTTGCTTCAGAGGCCGGTGCTTCAGTCCAGTAGCACGCTACGGCCACATGTGGGATATTTCCTAAAACTGCAGAATCTGGGCAATAAATATTGAATTGAATTTCTATGGTAAAACTTTCTGTGTTATAAAGAAAATTGGATTAAAAATTAATTTCTGCAAAAAAATATGAAATTTGTAAATTTCACCCCTACTTTGCATTAATTCCTGTGAAAAGTTTAAAGGGTTAAGAAATTTTTAAATGCTGTTTTGAATACTTTGAGGAGTGAAGTTTTCAAAATGGGGTGACTTTTTTTGGGTTTCTAATATATAAGGCCCTCAAAGCCACTTCACAAGGGAACTGGCCCCTGTAAAAACAGCCTTTTGAAATTTTCTTGAAAATGTGAGAAATTGCTGCTAAAGTTCAAAGCCTTGTAACGTCCTAGAAAAATAAAAGGATGTTCAAAAAACGATGCCAATCTAAAGTAGACATATGGGGGATGTTAGTTAGCAACAATTGTGTGTGTCATAACTGCCTGCCTTACAAGCAGATACATTTAAGTTGAGAGAAATGCAAATGTTTGCAATTTTTCACTAAATTTTGGTGTTTTTCACAATTAAATACTGAACATATCGAGCAAATTTTGCCAGTATCATCAAGTCCAAAGTGTCACGAGAAAACAATCTCAGAATCGTTTGGATAGCTAAAAGCATTCCGACGTTATTACCACATAAAGTGACACATGTCAGATTTGAAAAATGAGGCTCTATCAGGAAGGTCAAAAGTGGCTAAAGAGGGAAGGGGTTAAGATATTGTATTACGGTCTGTAGCCTTTGGGGGGAATATATTAACCTTTCTACAACAGTTTACTAAAATACACAAATGTTGACATTTTTGGGGTGCAAAAAGTGGGCGGGGCTTAGCAGAAATGGCCAACAATTTTACTATAATTTACACCAGTAACTGATGTAAATTATAGGAGAAATCTATATGTATAGTGCGGCCCAGATTTATCTCTGGGGAGCGTAACAAGGCAAAGTTCCGTGCCAGACCCATACCTCCCCCCCAATCATACTGTTTGCCCCCCAATCAGACAATAAAATACATTTAAAAAATGTACTTACCTCACTACTCCGATTCTCCCTCCCGGATCCCCTCAGGCTCTTACAGCAGGCCGCAGCACGTAGAAAGTACTGATGACAGGCCGCGTTGCAGCTAAAAGATGCGACACATTTAATAAGAGTCTTTCGCCAGTTAATAAATGTGTTGCATCTTACTCCAGCAAACTGTTTAATAGGACTGGTGTATGAAACGCCAGTATTAAAGGGAATGTGTCGCTAGAAATTTTATTTTATTTTTTTCAGTTAAACAGTTAGTATATAAATGATTACACATTGTTTTAATTTTTTTAATTTTTGCACAAGTCAGGAAATATTATAAATTAGATTCTAATTTATAACATTTCCATGTGCTGGTCACTAGAGGGAGCAATTCCCAAAATTGCCGCATTGGCATGTGGTAAAGCAACCTCATTGCCTTATGCTGCAAATTTGTAGTAGACACACTCACTCTAGTGTCCTCACAGAATCCCCCCTCCTTTCTCCTGGCTAGTGCCAGGAGAAAGGAGGGGGTTGAATGTTCAAACCTCCTACACTGTGTGCCGCCATTTTCTGAGCGAATTCACAGTGTAGGAGGATTAGATACAGTGCTCAGCAGACAGTATAACACTAACATACACACACATCACATACACAAACATAACTTACCTGTTCCTGCCGCCGCCTCCGCCCTGCCGCTCCTAGTCCTTGCGTCTGCGCTGCCTTCAACATATGGCCGGAAGCCGCGACCGGAAGTCGTCATCTTACTGTCCGACCGTGGCTTCCGGTCCACATGAAAATGGCGCTGGATGTCGCTCTACTAAAGACCTTCCTTTTGATCTGTGTGGGAGTGGCGCATGTGCCGTTCCCACGCAGACGGCATACGCTATAGTGAATGGAACGGCTCCCGTTCGCATTCTCTATGGGAATGTATGTGCCGTATTCCATCTCTGTATGTGTCGTTAATGGACAGATACAGAGATGAAAAAAAAAAATGGCAGCCCCAATAGAGAAGTAAAAGAAGGAAAAAAGTAAAAAGTACAACAAAAAAACACAAATAAATACAATTTATTTTAATGACATACTAAAAGCAATATTATATATATATATATATATATATATATAAAAAAAATAATTTCCGTGACACCTTCCCTTTAAAAGGGTTTTCCACGTTCTGACAACTGATGACCTATCCACTGGATAGGTCATCAGTATATGATCGATGCGTGTCCGACACCTGGACCCCGCACCAATCCGCCACTCCAGCTGCCTCTGGGCACCGGACAACACTGCCGGAAGTAGATGGCTCCGGTCAAAGAATAGAGGCCGAGCTGCAGTTCTGCCGAACGGCCGCTATGCAGTGATCTGAGCAATCTGCTTCCGGCAGTGTTGTCCAGTGCCCGGAGGTAGCTGGACTGGCAGATCGGTGCGGGGTCTGGTGTAGTAACGATTGTTTGCCCCCATACATTAACGATGATTGCTCCTTGTGACACGCTGTATCGTCAATTGGCGCTGGTTTTCATGGTCAGTATCGGGACATCTAAAAGGACCTTTATTTCCTCAGACACCACCATAACTAGGCATTGGAACCAACCCTTCCACCTTAGCGGGTAAAGATTAACCTTCTAAAAGGTTCACTATGTACACAGGGGCTCACCATATATCCAGCATATAACTGTGTCCTCCAAATCTTACGGGGCAGGAGTTGTTCTAGATTCCTCTTTATATCACAGACACGTTAATACCATTTTAGACAATTAATCGACATATCGCAAACTTGTGGCGAAACCAAGCACCGCATGTAAGGAATCTTTAAAAAATCTGCTAGAAGAAGGAATTGGATTAGGAGTATTAGCCAACAAACAGGCAGAATACTTACTGATAGAATTCCCTATTGTTCCCATATTCCATGGGATGCCGAAAATCCATAAATTTGCATGGTCTTGAAACTTGGGTTATCTGTGACGTAGTTGGCTAGTACTCCTGCAAACAGGCCTGCCATCAGCCGCCGCTCATCAAGGTTATGATTAGCGGTAATTGGTTTGTAGAAAGGAATGGGACCCTTGCAGGGGCCAGCTACGCAACTTGGTGAGTGACTGTTTTAAAGCAGTAGATTCAGTTTAATTATTTTTTTATGTTGCCCCTCTGCTCCCACCTTCTCACCTGTCTCTCTCCCCTTCCCCTCCCCAGACCCCAGTCAAGCGTCATATTCACTCTGGCCCAACTCCCGCCTCGGCCACTTTCCGTTCTCTTAGCCTACTCCTCCGCCTACATCCTGGTATAATAGCTAAAGAAAATTACCCTATGAGGTTTAGAGTCAGTTAGTTATATGTCAAAATTTAGATCTAAGGTTTGCACACCATGACAGTCGGTAGCCATGTAGACCGGACACTTCCATGATTTGAATACGCTGTGACGTGGCACATTAGGTCACGGGAACGTGGTGTAAAGAATCTGCCAGACATAGCTTCTGTGTCGACGCCCGTGGTTAATCAGTCTGCACCTGCTCCTAGGTCTGATAGAGTGACTCGATCTGCTACCACTCAGGCTGGTAGGCTCAGGAGTGGGAGAACCTATTACAGCCTGGCCAGACGGTTCTAGCTCCCAGCCTCGGTCTATTTATACCTTCTTTTCCTGCATGTCTTTGCCTGTGATTCTTTCTTGTTTTCTGGCTCTGCTGCTCCTGCTATTATTATTGACCTTGCTTCATTTTGACCCTGGCTTTACTGACTACGCTCCTGCTCTGCGTTTGGTACCTGGTACACTCCTGGTTTGACTCGACTCGTTCACTACGCCTGTTGCTCACTGTGTTGCCGTGGGCAACTGCCCCATTTCCCTTAGCTTCTGTGTACCCTTGTCTGTCGTGCACATATTGAGCGTAGGGACCGTCGCCCAGTTGTACGCCGTCGCCTAGGACGGGCCGTGCAAGTAGGCAGGGACTGAGAGGCAGGTAGATTAGGGCTCACCTGTCTGTCTTCCTACCCCATCATTACACGTGGTATCTAGGTTACATCAACACTTTCATGACGTATCTTGTGGTTCGCGCTTGGGCATTGGAGATGAAGAAGACTGGAAGAAGTCATCATGGCGTTCTGGGCCGGATGAAGAAGAAAAGAGAACGTGTAAAGGATCTGCCAGACACAACTTCTGTGTCGACGCCCATAGGTAATCAGTCTGCACCTGCTTCTATGTCTGTGAGACTGACTCCATCTTCCACCACCCAGGATGGCAGGCTTAGGAGTGGGAGAGCCTATCACAGCCTGGCCATACGGAGCTAGCTCCTGCTCTCTGTCTATTTATACCTGCCTTTCCTGTTCCTCCTTTGCTTGTGATTCTTCTCTGTTGGTTTCCTGGCCCTGCTGCAGCTTCTTGAACTACTGATCCTCTGCTTGTGATTGACCTTGGCTTGTCTGACCACTCTTCTGCTCTGCGTTTCTGTACCTCGCTCATCTCCTGGTTTGACTCGGCTCGTTCACCTCGCTTGTTGCTTACGGTGTTCCCGTGGGCAACATCCCCATTTCCCTGGCTTCTTTGTACCCTTGTCTGTTTGTCTGTTGTGCACCTATTGAGTGTAGGGTCTGTCGCCCAGTTGTACCCCGTCGCCTAGGGCGGGTCGTTGCAAGTAGGCAGGGACTGAGTGGCGGGTAGATTAGGGCTCACTTGTCTGTTTCCCTATCCCGACATTACATAATCACAAGCCCATATACCTAGTCTACCTGGTCCCTGACACTACTATGGACCCCCTTGAGACCCTGGCTCAGCAAATGCAAGGCCTCTCCCTACAGGTCCAGGCCCTGGCTCAGAGGGACAACCAGCCTGATGCTGCCCTGGTAGGGCCCCTCACCAAACCTCTTGAACCCCACCTCAAGTTGCCTGACCGGTTCTCAGGGGACCGGAAGACTTTTTTCTCCTTTCGGGAGAGTTGTAGACTCTATTTTTGCTTAAAGCCCCACTCCTCTGGTTCTGAGAGCCAGCGGGTGGGTATAATTATGTCCCGGCTCCAGGACGAGCCCCAAGAATGACTTCTCCTTGGCTCCTGACGCCCTGAACTTTCCTCCGTTGATCTTTTCTTTTCTGCTCTCGGGCTCATTTATGACGAGACTGACAAGATTGCCTTTGCCAAGAGTCAGCTGGTGACCTTACAACAGGGTAAGAGACCTGTTGAGGAATATTGTTCTGACTTTAGGAAGTGGTGTGTAGCTTCTCGGTGGAATGACCCTGCCTTAAGGTGCTAATTTAGATTGGGTCTGTCGAACGCCCTGAAAGACCTGCTAGTTAGCTAACCCTATTCTGACTCCCTAGATCAGGTTATGGCTTTAGCAGTATGACTTGACCGACGTCTCAGGGAACGACGACTTGAACGTGTTTGTGTTTTCTCCTCTGACTCCCCCATGATGCCTCCACGGAAGACTCGGAGGTATCTATGCAACTCGGGGCCTCCGTGTCCCCCCAACAACGTAGAGAGTTACGCAGGAAGAATGGTCTCTGCTTCTACTGTGGGGATGACAAGCATCAAGTGAACAACTGTCCTAGGCGTAAGAATAAGTAGCCGGAAGAACTTCCGCGCCTAAGTGACCATCGGGGAGGTCACTTGGGCGCACAGGTATTTCCCGTAAATATGAAACCTAATAAAATCTTGCTTCCCTTTCAGGTCTCTTTTGGTGGTAGGTCTGCTACCGGCAGTGCCTTCGTGGATTCAGGGTCTTCTGCTAATATTATGTCTGTGGAATTTGCTATGTCTCTAGCTATGCCATTGATTGATTTGCCTAAACCTGTCCCGGTAGTGGGTATCGACTCCACTACTCTTGCTAATGGTTATTTTACACAGCATACCCCTGTTTTTGAACTCCTTGTGGGCTCCATGCATTTGGAGCAGTGCTCTGTACAGGTGATGCAGGGATTATCGTCCGATTTGGTTTTAGGCCTTCCCTGGTTGCAGTTGCATAATCCCACTTTTGACTGGAATACTGGGGAACTTACCAAATTGGGTAATGAATGCATGACGTCATGTTTTCCTGTTAATTCTATTTCTCTCCCTGAGGAGGTGAACACTCTACCTGAGTTTGTTCAGGACTTCGCTGATGTTTTCTCTAAAGAGGCCTCCGAAGTGTTACCACCTCATAGAGAATATGATTGCGCAATTGATTTGGTACCAGGAGCTAAGCTCCCTAAGGGTAGGATATTTAATCTCTCTTGTCCCGAACGTGAAGCCATGAGAGAGTATATCCAGGAATGCCTCGCCAAGGGTTACATTCGCCCCTCTACTTCTCCGGTAGGTGCTGGCTTCTTCTTCGTAGGGAAGAAGGATGGTGGTCTTAGCCCATGCATTGACTACCGAAACTTGAATAAGGTCACCAGTATCCCCTTCCTTTGATTCCTGATCTCTTCAATCAGGTTCAGGGGGCCCAATGGTTCTCTAAGTTTGATCTACGGGGGGCTTATAACCTTATCCGCATCAAAGAGGGGGATGAGTGGAAGACTGCGTTTAACACGCCCGAAGGTCATTTCGAATACCTCGTCATGCCCTTTGGGTTGTGTATTGCTCCTGCGGTCTTCCAGAATTTCATAAATGAGGTTTTAAGAGACTACCTGGGGGTATTTCTTGTAGTGTACCTTAATGACATACTTGTGTTTTCCAAGGACTGGTCCTCCCACATTGAGCATGTCAGGAATGTGCTCCAGGCCCTTCGGGAAAACAAACTGTTTGCTAAGACCGAAAAATGTGTGTTTGGGGTGCAGGAGATACAGTTTTTGGGTCAAATCCTCACTCCTCATGAATTCCGCATGAACCCCGCCAAGGTCCAGGCTAAGGCGGAATGGGTCAAACCTGCCTCCCTGAAGGCGTTACAGTGCTTCCTGGGGTTCGCTAATTATTACAGGAGATTTATTGCTAAGTACTCGGTAATCGCTAAGCCTTTTACGGATCTCACTCGCAAAGGTGCTGATCTCCTCCACTGGCCTCCTGAGGCTGTCCAGGCTTTTGAGGTCCTTAAGAAGTGCTTTATCTCGGCCCCAGTGCTGGTTCAGCCCAAACAAATGGAGCCATTTATCGTGGAGGTTGACGCGTCCGAGGTGGGAGTGGGGGCTGTCTTGTCCCAGGGTACCAGGTTCCTCACCCATCTTCGCCCCTGTGCCTACTTCTCCAGGAAGTTTTCGCCCACTGAGAGTAACTATGATATTGGCAACCGCAAACTCATAGCCATTAAATGGGCATTTGAAGAGTGGCGCCACTTCCTGGAGGGGGCTAGGCACCAGGTTACGGTCCTTACCGACCACAAGAATCTGCCCGGAGGCTAAACTCGAGACAAGCTCGATGGGCGTTATTTTTTACCAGATTCAACTTTTTGGTCACCTATAGGGCTGGGTCCAAAAATATTAAGGCTGATGCACTGTCGCGTAGCTTCATGGCCAGCCCTCCTTCGGAGGAAGATCCTGCTTGTGTTTTGCCTCCAGGTATAATCATTTCCTCTATTGATTCTGATTTAGTCTCTGAAATTGCGGCTGATCAAGGTTCAGCTCCCGGGAACCTTCCTGAGAACAAGCTGTTTGTTCCCCTGCAATTCCGGCTAAGGGTACTTAGGGAAAATCATGACTCTGCACTATCTGGCCATCCAGGCATCCGGGGTACCAAGCACCTCATTGCCAGAAACTATTGGTGGCCTGGGTTGCTCAAAGACGTTAAGGCCTACGTCGCCGCTTGTGAAGTTTGTGCTAGGTCCAAGACTCCCAGGTCCCGACCAGCGGGCTTACTATGTTCTTTGCCCGTTCCCCAGAGACCTTGGACCCATGTCTCCATGGATTTCATCACCGATTTGCCTCCATCTCAAGGCAAGTCGGTGGTGTGGGTTGTAGTAGACCGCTTCAGTAAGATGTGCCACTTTGTGCCCCTCAAGAAACTACCCAATGCTAAGACGTTAGCTACCTTGTTTGTCAAACACATCCTGCGTCTCCATGGGGTCCCTGTCAATATTGTTTCTGACAGAGGGGTTTCTGACAGAGGGGTACAATTTGTTTCATTGTTTTGGAGAGCCTTCTGTAAAAAGTTGGAGATTGATCTGTCCTTCTCCTCTGCCTTCCATCCTGAAACTAATGGCCAAACTGAGAGGACTAATCAGTCTCTAGAACAATATTTAAGGTGTTTTATCTCTGACTGTCAATATGATTGGGTCTCATTCATTCAACACGCCAAATTTTCCCTTAGTAACCGGGTCAGTAACTCGTCAGGGGTCTCCCCCTTTTTCTGTAATTTTGGGTTTAATCCACGGTTCTCCTCCGTTTCACCTGGTAGTTCCAACAATGCCGAGGTAGATGTCGTTCATCGGGAACTGTGCACAGTCTGGGCACAGCTTCAGAAGAACCTAGAGGAGTCCCAGAGCATACAAAAGACACAGGCAGATAGAAGACGTTCTGCTAACCCCTTGTTTGTGGTCGGGGAACTGGTGTGGCTATCGTCAAAAAATGTGCGCCTTAAAGTCCCGTCCAAGAAGTTTGCTCCCCGGTTTATAGAGCCATACAAGGTCATTGAAGTCCTTAACCCTGTCTCCTTCCGACTGGAGTTGCCCCCGTCTTTTCGAGTACACAACGTGTTTCATTCCTCCCTCCTTAAACACTGCTCCCCATCCTTGGCTCCCTCGAGGAAACCTCCGGTCCCTGTTCTCACCCCTGAGGGGGTAGAATTCGTGGTGGCCAAGATTGTGGACAGCAGGATGGTCCAAGGCTCCCTCCAGTACCTGGTCCATTGGAGGGGATACGGGCCTGAGGAGAGGACTTGGGTACCCGCCCGGGATGTTCACGCTGGGGTATTGCTCAGGAGGTTCCACCTTCGTTTCCCAAATAAACCAGATCCACCTAGAAAGGGTCCGGTGGCCCCTCATAAAAGGGGGGGTACTGTAAAGGATCTGCCAGACACAACTTATGTGTCGACGCCCATAGGTAATCAGTCTGCACCTGCTTCTATGTCTTTGAGACTGACTCCATCTTCCACCACCCAGGATGGCAGGCTTAGGAGTGGGAGAGCCTATCACAGCCTGGCCAGACGGAGCTAGCTCCCGCTCTCTGTCTATTTATACCTGCCTTTCCTGTTCCTCCTTTGCTTGTGATTCTTCTCTGTTGGTTTCCTGGCCCTGCTGCAGCTTCTTGAACTACTGATCCTCTGCTTGTGATTGACCTTGGCTTTTCTGACCACTCTTCTGCTCTGCTGTTATGGCAGGAAGGAGGTGAAGGGAACAAGTGAGCCCTAATCTACCTACCACCCTGTCCCTGCCTACTTGCAACGACCCGCCCTAGGCGACGGGGTACAACTTGGCGGCGGTCCCTACGCTGACTAAGTGCAAGGGGATACAAACAGGGAACAAGCAAGGGAAGGGGCAGTAGCACACGGAACACAGTGAGGAAACAGAGTGGTGAACGAGCCAGTCAGGATCAGGATGTAGTGGAGTATACAAACGCGGAGCACGGAGCAGGAAGCAAGCCAGGGGCAGAGCGAAGCAGGATAAGTGGGAACTGAAGCAAGGCAGAAGCAAGGCAGAAGCAGGCTGGAGCAAGGCAGCAGTGGGGCCAGGAATCCAAGAAGAATCACAAGCAATGAGGAAGAGAAAACGGCAGGTATAAATGGACAGGGGGCGGAGCTAACTCCGACTGACCAGGCCGCGATAGGCTCTCCCACTCCTGAGCCTGCCACCCTGATTGGTGGGAGCCGGTGTCAGTCTAAGAGGTCTGGCCTCAGGTGTCGACTGATTAATCCTGGGAGTATCCACAGACGTAGTGCCTGGCAGATCCTTTACATCTGCGTTTTTGTACCTCGCTCATCTCCTGGTTTGACTCGGCTCGTTCACCTCGCTTGTTGCTCACGGTGTTCCCGTGGGCAACTTCCCCATTTCCCTGGCTTCTTTGTACCCTTGTCTGTTTGTCTGTCGTGCACCTATTGAGTGTAGGGACCGTCGCCCAGTTGTACCCCGTCGCCTAGGGCGGGTCGTTGCAAGTAGGAAGGGACTGAGTGGCGGGTAGATTAGGGCTCACTTGTCTGTTTCCCTACCCCGACATTACAGAACGTGAATGACTCCAATCTAAGAAGATGTCACATGTGAGTCACTGAATTTCACTGCACTGTATTCACTTATATGGTCTGCAGAATGCCTATGTAGGACTGATACCTGTCACAATATGGTGGGAATATTGGTCTTTGTTTTACAACACACGATTTTAGTACACATTTAAGAGTGTTTGAATTATTTCTATATAGTTGAAGGGTAGACCGCCAAGAATTATTTCCTTTGGTGGGTCCAAGGTACCTTAGTCAGACACTGAGTGTACAGATCCTTGCATTAAGATATTGTATTATTGTCTGTAGCCTTAGAGGAGAATTTATTAACCTTGCTAAGCCTCTTATCTGGCATAGAAAAATCCCAAAAGTGCGGGAAAGTTTTCGGTCAGTTTACGCTGCCTGTGGCACTTTTTTGAAAAGTGTGTGGCGCTTTGCGGAAAGGGCCGACAATTTTACTATCATTTACGCCAGTAACGGGCGTAATGTAAAGCAGAAATCAACGCCAGCTCCGAGTTAGTGTACAATTTTACATTGAGTGTGCAACAAAAGGCCTAAGCCAGACCCTGTATCTCCCCCACTAATCAGACTGTTTTGTGCCACAAGACATGTGTTTTGCCCATACCCCTAAAAAAAAAAAAAGATATATATATCTGAGACAGCGTATCTATAAGGGTATATTCACACGCTGTTTTAAGGTGTATTTCGGAGCGTAAACGCCTTCAAATACGCCTGAAAAATCGGTAGCCCAATGCCTTCAAACATCTGCCTATTGTATTTTAAAACGGCACGTAAAAAGGAGCATGTCACTTCTTGAGCCGTTTTTGGAGATGTTTTTCATTGTGTCAATGGAAAAAAAGCTCCAAAAACAGCTAGAAAAAAACACCTCAAAAAACATTTCCAGCTTCAAAAACGGCTGTAAATCAAAGGCTGTTTTCTCTGAAAACAGCTCTGTAATTTTCAGCCATTTTTGACGTTGCGTGTGAACCCTAAGACTATGACACCTGATAGCTCTGCTACTTGATAGGAGACAGCGGCTCAGCAGACAGTATCACATATAATGTGCTTAGATACAGCGGCTTAGCAGACAGTATCACACATGCTAGCCCCAATTAAAAAGTTAATTGGGAAAAAATGTCTTATAGTGTTTTTCGATAAAGGTCACTTGAACTGGTATCATTTAAACAGTTAACCGATGAATGGCGCTGTTTACATGGAATTTACCCTGCGGCCTAATGTACCATATAATGTATTAAAAAAACAATGTAAAAAAACCTACATTTTGTGGGGTGAATTAAAAAAAAAAACAGTAATTCCGCCATTACTGTTTTGATTTTACAGTGTTCATCGGGTGGCATGAATTGCATGATAACTTGATTCTGCGTGTCGTTACGATTATGGCGATACCACATTTATATAGTTTTATTTTTTACTAAATAATTAGTTTTTGTGACGCTGCATTCGAGGATGAACTGCATAGTTTTTCAATGCAACAGCACTTCATAGGGCAGGAATGTGCTTAAACCCACTCTCTGAAGCCCCCCTTCAAGATACATTTCAACTAATCTGGTCCCCATGGCAGAAATATGTCTTTCCATCTGGCACCTCCAGCAGACTCCTTTCAGTCTAGTTTGATATCTTTTACCTCAGAGTTCCTCTTTTTCCCTTTTTTTAATTTCTTCTTTCCCTCTCCCCTTCTTCTCCTTCTCCCCCCACTTTATTTGAACTATTTCTAACAGGAGCTGTGCAGGATTAGAAAAATATGGCTGCTTTCTTCCAAAAACAGCACCACACCTATCCACAGGTTGTATCTGGTATTGCAGGTTAGCTCCATTGAAGTGAATGGTAATGAGCTGTAATACCACACACAACCTATGGACAGGTGTGGTGCTGGTTTTTGGAGAAAGCAGATAAGTTATCTCATCCTAGACAACCCTTTGTCATGGATTTTTCCTGTTTTCGGAGATGCTCCCTGTATTATCCCTTTTCCTTTATGGCCGATGATATGTTCTATTCAGGTTTATGACATCTGTACTAAGTTCATTTCCAGTAATTAAAGGGTTAACACTTCAGACCACTGTGGGTGACGACACAATGTATGAGTTGTGCAGTGGTAATAAATTCCTGTAGTAATGATGATGAAGGTGCTGATGTCATAAATACAAATATTTATGACATAAAGAAGATTCCATATTAGAAAGTTTTACTGCCACATTCAGCGCCATATTGGATGGGACTGAGGACCTTGAGCTTGACTTCCCCACCAATACCGACCTGATGTAATTTGGAGGTTCTAGCAGGGAAACCCTTCACCCCAGACCACTTCTTCATCACATCCTCTTCATACGGGTTGTCTGTAATAGAGGGGGGTTTCCAGCAGGAGATCCCCCTCTATTAGCCAGAGCGGAGACAGATGCTACAAGGAGGCATCTGGAGGACCCGTCTCATCCGTGGATCGCACATTAATTTTAATGGGTGCCCAGGAAGAGAGACACCCGCCTAGCCAACCAGATCAGCCGATTTATGTGTTTTATGTCGTTCGTTCATTGTATTGTCTTTCCTTAAAAATCTGAGAAAACGTACAAATTCTGTTACAAATTATATTTTGGCACCTTCTAAGCCTAGAGGAAGGGCAATCCTCCAGCCATGGTTTCCCTAGAGGTTTCCCCCACAGGGGGTTTTTCCTTTCCTGCGTGCTGGAGGGTGACTCTTCGTGAGTCGGAGGTTTGCCATTTTGGGTTTGGTCATATAGTATAATAAAAGTTTTGACCATTTAACACCCAATTATAATGTTTTGTGTCTTTATTTTGCATTCTTTGGTTTGGTGATTGGGATTCTGGGTCTATCACATATCATAAAATCATAAGGCCGGACATCTACTTCCCACTCTGACATAGAATGGAGACAACAAGCGTTGCAGCACAATTAAATGTACACATCCTTACATTAAGATATTGTATTACGGTCTGTAGCCTTTGGGGGGAATATATTAACCTTTCTACAACAGTTTATTAGCGTAGAAAATTCACAAAATACGCAAATGTCAGAATTTTTCGGGGCAAAAAATGAGCGGGGCTTAGCAGAAATGGCCAACAATTTTACTATAATTTACGCCAGTAACTGATGTAAATGATAGCAGAAATCTATATGTATAATGCGGCACAGATTTATCTCTAGGGGGCGTAACAAGGCAAAGGTCCGTGACAGACCCATACCTCCCCCCAATCAGACTGTATGCCCCCCCAATCAGACAATAAAATACATTTAAAAAATGTACTTTAAATGTACAGCAGGCCGCAGCACATAGAAAGTACTGATGACAGGCCGCGTTGCAGCTAAAAGATGCGACACATTTATTAAGAGTCGTTCGCCTGTTAATAAATGTGTTGCATCTTACTCCAGCAAACTGTTTAATAGGGCTGGTGTATGAAACGCCAGTATTAAAGGGAATGTGTCGCTAGAATTTTTTTTTTTTTTTCAGTTAAACAGTTAGTATATAAGTGATTAAACATTGTTTTAATTTTTTTATTTTTCACAAGTCAGGAAATATTATAAATCAGATTCTAATTTATAACATTTCCATGTGCTGGTCACTAGAGGGAGCAATTCCCAAAATTGCAGCATTGGCATGTGGTAAAGCAACCTCATTGCCTTATGCTGCAAATTTGGAGTAGGCACACTCGCTCTTCCCCAGCACACACCAGTAAACATACCTACCAACTTTCAAGTATCTAATCTAAGTATTCTCCGCCCACACATAACCGGTTCAGCCCACTCATTATTATGTTCCCATAGGACCCCCCACACAGTATTATGACAAATAGCTGTCCCCATACAGTTTAATGCCCCCTTAGCTACCCCTAGTACCAGTGCGCACATATAAAGCGCCAGTGCCCATATAGATAGTGTCACACACAGTGCCCATGTAGATGGTGCCACCCCCCCAGGGATTCCACTCCAGGAGGAGCCCCTGCCGTCACTGTCCATATATGGACAGTGACGTAAGGCATTCCCTATAGGAGCAGAATCTCTGACCACGCTGTGGCCAAGGATTGCTCTCCAGGAGGAGCCCTTGATGTAATTGTACATATATGGACAGTGACATCAGGGGTTCCGCCTAAGAGCGGAATCCCCGGCCAGACCATCGGCAATGCAAAGGCAGTGGATTCCGTTCCAGGAGTAGTCCCCGACGTCTATGTTCATATATGGATAGTGAGACAAGGGGCTCCGCACTTAAAGTAGCGCTGTGCCCGGGAATTCCTCGGCGAGTGGTACTAATACAGAATCAGGGAGCTGACGATCCCTTTCATTAGCATTGGATTAAACTGTATAATAGTGGGTGAAGATTGTGAGGAGGTTGAAACCTTGTGGGTGGAACTAGAAAGGGAGGTAAACACTGAAAAAATTACTTTTGGTGTAATCTATAGACCCCCGCAATATAACTGAGGAGATGGAAGGTCAGCTATATAAACAGATGGAGCGGGCTGCACAGGCGGGTACTGTAGTGATAATGGGAGATTTTAATTTCCGGGATATTAATTGGTGTCATGGTTCAGCTTCAACTGCAAAGGGGAGACATTTCCTCAACCTGTTGCAGGAAAATTTTATGGGCCAGTTTGTGGAAGACCCGACTAGAGGTGAAGCTCTGTTGGATCTGGTCATTTCTAATAATGCAGATCTTGTTGGGAATGTCAATGTTCGTGAAAACCTCGGTAACAGTGATCACAATATAGTTACATTTTACCTATACTGTAAAAAACAAACGCAGGCTGGGAGGGCAAAAACATTTAATGTTAAGAAAGCCAAATTCCCCAGGATGAGGGCGGCAATTCAGGATATGGACTGGGAAGAACTAATGTCAAATAATGGGACAAATGATAAATGGGAGATTTTCAAATCTACTTTGAGTTATTATAGTGCAAAATTTATTCCTATAGGTAACAAGTATAAACGACTCAAATTAAACCCCACATGGCTTACACCTTCTGTGAAAGGGGCAATACATGACAAAAAAGGGCATTTAAAAAATACAAATCTGAGGGTACAGCTGTAGCCTTTGTAAAATATAAAGAGCTTAATAAAATCTGTGAAAATTTAATAAAATTAGCAAAAATACAAAATGAAAGGCAGGTGGCCAAGGATAGTAAAACAAATCCCCAAAAATTCTTCAAGTATATAAATGCTAAAAAGCCAAGGTCTGAACATGTAGGACCCCTAGATAATGGTAATGGGAAGTTGGTCACAGGGGATCAAGAGAAGGCAGAGTTACTAAATGGGTTCTTTAGCTCTGTATATACAACTGAAGAAAGAGCAGCTGATGTAGCCGGTGCCAGTGCTGTTAATATATCAGTTTATATACTAAATTTGATGAATGTAGATATGGTCCAAGCTAAATAAAATAAAATAAATGTGCACAAGGCCCCGGGACCAGATGGGATACACCCTAGAATTCTTAAAGAGCTTAGTTCAGTTATTTCTGTCCCCCTTTTCATAATATTCAGAGAATCTCTAGTGACTGGTATAGTGCCAAGGGACTGGCGCAGGGCAAATGTGGTGCCTATTTTCAAAAAGGGCTCTAGGTCTTCCCCGGGTAATTATAGACCAGTAAGCTTAACATCCATCGTGGGGAAAATGTTTGAGGGGCTATTGAGGGACTATATACAGGATTATGTGACAAAAAATAGTATTATAAGTGACAGCCAGCACGGTTTTACTAAGGACAGAAGTTGTCAAACTAACCTAATCTGTTTTTATGTAGAGGTAAGCCGAAGCCTAGACAGAGGGGCCGCTGTGGATTTAGTGTTTTTGGACTTTGCAAAGGCATTTGACACTGTCCCCCATAGACGCCTAATGGGTAAATTAAGGACTATAGGTTTAGAAAATATAATTTGTAATTGGATTGAGAATTGGCTCAAGGACCGTATCCAGAGAGTTGTGGTCAATGATTCCTACTCTGAATGGTCCCCGGTAATAAGTGGTGTACCCCAGGGTTCAGTGCTGGGACCACTATTATTCAACTTATTTATTAATGATATAGAGGATGGGATTAATAGCACTATTTCTATTTTTGCAGATGACACCAAGCTATGTAATATAGTTCAGTCTATGAAAGATGTTCATGAATTGCAAGCGGATTTAAACAAACTAAGTGTTTGGGCATCCACTTGGCAGATGAAGTTTAATGTAGATAAATGTAAAGTTATGCATCTGGGTACCAAGAACCTGCATGCATCATATGTCCTAGGGGGAGCTACACTGGCGGATTCACTTGTTGAGAAGGATCTGGGTGTACTTGTAAATCATAAACTAAATAACAGCATGCAGTGTCAATCAGCTGCTAAAAAGGCCAGCAGGATATTGTCGTGTATTAAAAGGGGCATGGACTCACGGGACAGGGATGTAATATTGCCACTTTACAAAGCATTAGTGAGGCCTCATCTAGAATATGCAGTTCAGTTCTGGGCTCCAGTTCATAGAAAGGATGCCCTGGAGTTGGAAAAAATACAAAGAAGAGCAACTAAGCTAATTAGGGGCATGGAGAATATAAGTTATGAGGAAAGATTAAAAGAATTAAACCTATTTAGTCTTGAAAAAAGACGACTAAGGGGGGACATGATTAACTTATATAAATATATTAATGGCACATACAAAAAATATGGTGAAATCCTGTTCCATGTAAAACCCCCTCAAAAAATAAGGGGGCACTCCCTCCGTCTGGAGAAAAAAAGGTTCAACCTGCAGAGGCGACAAGCCTTCTTTACTGTGAGAACTGTGAATCTATGGAATAGCCTACCGCAAGAGCTGGTCACAGCAGGGACAGTAGATGGCTTTAAAAAAGGGTTAGATAATTTCCTAGAACAAAAAAGTATTAGCTCCTATGTATAGAAATTTTTCCTTCCCTTTTCCCGTCCCTTGGTTGAACCTGATGGACATGTGTCTTTTTTCAGCCATACTAACTATGTAACTATGTATCTGCATCATGAGGACACAGATACAGTTGACACCAAGACATACCACCGGCCGCTTGGGACAGCGTAACAGCGCCCGGAATCCTGGACTGCCCCCCTATATCCGGGACGGTTAGGAGGTATGCAGTAATTAAGACCATGCACATGCGCAGATTCCACAGTAAATGCTTGTTCATGAGCCTTCAAAGGAGGAGCTGCTCAGTTTGCCATTAGGGTGATGACTGACAGATAAGGCCTCGTTCACATCTGCACTATTGTCTCTGGTAAAATCATGGCCCCCCGCCTGACGGAAAGCCAATGGAACCCACTAAAGTCAATGGGTTCTGTCGGCAGGTGGCGGTGTCCGTTGTGCGACGGAACAGTTGCTTCCGTTATTCCTTTGTTCTGCACCACTGATGGAGCAGAACAACGAAACACACCAATGCAGGTGTGAACAGGGCCTAGAGAGATAACTGAATACAGCAGCTGGCCATGAACTGAAATACACTGCAGGTACAGAAGACAAATGGTAGACTAATTAGAAATGTGATTTATTTTACAAAATACATACAAGGCAATTAAAAAAAAAAACAGTGCAAAGGTGTACATAGCCTTTAAGGGTATGTGCACACGGTAGCAGGCTTTTATGTCTGAAAAGACAGACTGTTTTCAGGAGAAAACAGCTGCCTCGTTTCAGACGTAAATGCTCCTCCTCGCATTTTGCGAGGCTTCTCTGACAGCCGTAAATTTTGAGCTGTGGTTCATTGAGTTCAATGAAGAAACGGCTCAATTTACGTCTGAAAGTAGTGCCCTGCACTTCTTTTGACGAGGCTGTATTTTTACGCTTCGTCGTTTGACAGCTGTCAAACGACGACGCGTAAATTACAGGTCGTCTGCACAGTACGTCGGCAAACCCATTCAAATGAATGGGCAGATGTTTGCCGATGTATTGTAGCCTTATTTTCAGACGTAAAACGAGGCATAATACGCCTCGTTTACGTCTGAAAATAGGTCGTGTGAACCCAGCCTAAGCAATCAGGAGGCATATTTTCAGATTCTGCTGGACTTCTCCCATATACCGGCATTTCAGACATCCTATTGGTCCACGGTGTCCTAAATGCCCACCCCATTTACTTCTTCTTTAGCACAATGCCTGCACGCCACAGCAAGCTGACAGTGCCCGCCCTAATGGTATATACAGGGGTGATGGAGATTTTATACTGAGATAATGGTGGGCTGGTACATACATGGATAATGATGGTTATATATGGGGATGATGGCTGGTATATACAGGGATGATTGGAGTCACTTATATAACCCCCCTATTCCCTGTATATTACCCCCAAAAGGGGAGATCAGCAGCACATCGCAGTCCAAAACTCATGGAAAACTATTTTATGTTTCACCCATCCCACCCATCGCTGGATGTGGGTATACTAGGACACATGACTAATATGATAATATTTTAATATAGAATTGTACATCCTAGTATAATAGCTAAAGAAAATTAGCTTATGAGGTTTAGAGTTAGTTATATGTCGAAATTTTGATCTAAGGTATGCGCACCGTGACGGGCGGTAGTCATGTAGACTGAACGCTTCCATGATTTGAATAAGCTGTGACGTGGCACATTGGGTCACGTGAACGTGGTATACAGGTTACATCAACACTTTCATGACATATCTTGTGGTTTGCGCTTGGGCATTGGAGATGAAGAAGACTGGAAGTCAACATGGTGTTCTGGGGCGGATGAAGAAGAAAAGAGAACATGAACGACTCCATTCTGAGAAGATGTCACGTGTGAGTCACTGAATTTCACTGCACTGTATTCACTTACACTACCGTTCAAAAGTTTGGGGTCACCCAGACAATTTTGTGTTTTCCATGAAAACTCACACTTATATTTATCAAATGAGTTGCAAAATGGCTAGAAAATATAGTCAAGACATTGACAAGATTAGAAATAATGTTTTTTATTTGAAATAATAATTTTCTCCTTCAAACTTTGCTTTCGTCAAAGAATGCTCCATTTTCAGCAATTACAGCATTGCAGACCTTTGGCATTCTAGCTGTTAATTTGCTGAGGTATTCGGGAGAAATTTCACCCCATGCTTCCAGAAGTCCCTCCCACAAGTTGGATTGGCTTGATGGGCACTTCTTGCGTACCATACGGTCAAGCTGCTCCCACAACAGCTCTATGGGGTTGAGATCTGGTGACTGCGCTGGCCACTCCATTACAGATAGAATACCAGCTGCCTGCTTCTTCCCTAAATAGTTCTTGCATAATTTGGAGGTGTGCTTTGGGTCATTGTCCTGTTGTAGGATGAAATTGGCTCCAATCAAGCGCTGTCCACAGGGTATGGCATGGCGTTGCAAAATGTGCGATAGTGATATGCAAAATGTGCGATAGTGATATGAGTGATAGCCTTTCTTATTCAAAATCCCTTTTACCTTGTACAAATCTCCCACTTTACCAGCACCAAAGCAACCCCAGACCATCACATTACCTCCACCATGCTTGACAGATGGCGTCAGGCACTCTTCCAGCATCTTTTCAGTTGTTCTGCGTCTCACAAATGTTCTTCTGTGTGATCCAAACACCTCAAACTTCGATTCGTCTGTCCATAACACTTTTTTCCAATCTTCCTCTGTCCAATGTCTGTGTGCTTTTGCCCATATTAATCTTTTCCTTTTATTAGCCAGTCTCAGATATGGCTTTTTCTTTGCCACTCTGCCCTGAAGACCAGCATCCCGGAGTCGCCTCTTCACTGTAGACGTTGACACTGGCGTTTTGCGGGTACTATTTAATGAAGCTGCCAGTTGAGGACCTGTGAGGCATCTATTTCTCAAAGTAGAGACTCTAATGTACTTGTCTTGTTGCTCAGTTGTGCAGCGGGGCCTCCCACTTGTCTTTCTACTCTGGTTAGAGCCTGTTTGTGCTGTCCTCTGAAGGGAGTAATACCCACCGTTGTAGGAAATCTTCAGTTTCTTGGCAATTTCTCGCATGGAATAGCCTTCATTTCTAAGAACAAGAATAGACTGTCGAGTTTCACATGAAAGCTCTCTTTTTCTAGCCATTTGGAGAGTTTAATCGAACCCACAAATGTAATGCTCCAGATTCTCAACTAGCTCAAAGGAAGGTCAGTTTTATAGCTCCTCTAAACAGCAAAACTGTTTACAGCGGTGCTAACATAATTGCACAAGGGTTTTCAAGTGTTTTATAATCATCCATTAGCCTTCTAACACAGTTAGCAAACAGAATGTACCATTAGAACACTGGAGTGATGGTTGCTGTAAATGGGCCTCTATACACCTATGTAGATATTGCATTAAAAACGAGACGTTTGCAGCTACAATAGTCATTTACCACATTAACAATGTATAGAGTGTATTTCTAATTAATTTAATGTTATCTTCATTGAAAAAAACTGTGCTTTTCTTTCAAAAATAAGGAAATTTCTTAGTGACCCTAAACTTTTCAACGGCAGTGTATATGGTCTGCAGAATGCCTGTGTAGGACTGATATCTGTTCTCTGAAAACAGCTCTGAAATTTTCAGCCATTTTTGACTTTGCGTGTGAACCCTAAGACTATGTGTAAAGGGTTTGCCAGACACAGGTTCAGTGCCGACGCCCGGGGTTAATCAGCCTTCATCAGCTCCAAGGTCTGCTAGAGTGACGCAATCTCTTACCACTCAGTCTGGCAGGCTAAGGAGAAGGAGAACCTATCACAGCCTGGCCTGACGGTTCTAGCTCCCGCCCTTGGTCTATTTTTACCCTTGCTTGGGCGCACAGGTATTTCCCGCAAACATGAAGCCTAATAAAATCTTGCTTCCCTCTCAGGTCTCTTTTGATAGAAGGTCTGCCACTGACAGTGCCTTTGTGGATTCAGGGTCTGCTACTAATATTATGTCTGTGGAATTTGCTATGTCTCTAGCTATGCCATTAATTGATGTGCCTAAACCTGTCGCGGTAGTGGGTATTGATTCCACTCCGCTTGCTAATGGTTATTTTAAGCAGCATACCCCTGTTTTTGAACTCAATGTTGGCTCCATTCATTTGGAGCAGTGTTCTGTGTTAGTGATGCAGGGGTTATCGTCCGATTTGATTTTAGGCCTTCCTTGGTTGCAGACGCAAAATCCCACTTTTAACTGGAATACTGGTGATCTTACTAAATGGGGTAATGAATGCATGACGTCATGTTTTTCTAATAATTGGTTTCTCTCGTTGAGGAGCTGAACACTCTACCTGAGTTTAGTCAGGACTTCGCTGATGTCTTTTCTAAAAGGGCCTCCGAACAGTTACCTCCTCATAGAGAGTACGATTGCGCAATCGATTTGGTACCAGGAGCTAAGCTCCCTAAAGGTAGGATATTTAATCTCTCTTGTCCTGAACGTGAAGCCATGAGAGAATATATCCAAGAAAGCCTGGCCAAGGGTTACATTCGCCCCTCTACTTCTCCGGTAGGTGCTGGCTTCTTCTTCGTGGGGAACAAGGATGGTGGTCTTAGGCCGTGCATCGATTACCGAAATTTAAATAAGATCACTGTAAGGAACCAATATCCCCTTCCTTTGATTCCTGATCTCTTCAATCAGGTTCAGGAGGTCCAATGGTTCTGAAGTTCGATCTTCGGGGGGCTTATAACCTTATCCGGATCAGAGAGGGGGATGAGTGGAAGACTGCGTTTAATACACCCGAAGGTCATTTCGAATATCTCGTCATGCCCCTTGGGTTGTGTAATGCTCCCGCGGTCTTACAGAATTTCATAAATGAGATTTTAGGAGACTATCTGTGGGTATTTCTTGTAGTGTACCTTGATGATTTACTTGTATTTTCTAAGGACTGGTCCTCCCACATTGAGCATGTCAGGATGGTGCTCCAGGCCCTTCGGAAAAACAAACTCTTTGCAAAAAATGAAAAATGTGTGTTTGGTGTGCAGGAGATACCATTTTTGGGACAAATCCTCACTCCTAATGAATTCCGCATGGACCCTGCCAAGGTTCAGGCCGTGGCAGAATGGGTCCGCCCTGCCTCCCTGAAGGCCTTACAGTGTTTCCTGGGGTTTGCTAATTATTACAGGAGATTTATTGCTAACTTGTTGGTTATCGCTAAGCCTCTTACGGACCTTACTCGTAAAGGTGCTGATCTCCACTGGCCTCCAGAGGCGGTCCAGGCTTTTGAGGTCCTTAAGAGGTGCTAACCAAATGGAGCCATTTATCGTGGAGGTTGACGCCTCCGAGGTGGGAGTGGGTGTTGTCTTGTCCCAGGGTACTAGGTCTCTCACCCATCTCCGTCCCTGTGCCTACTTCTCCAGGAAGTTCTCCTCCACTGAGAGAAACTATGACGTTGGCAACCGCAAACTCTTAGTGTAATGTCGGGGTAGGGAGACAGACAGGTGAGCCCTAATCTACCCGCAACTCAGTCCCTGCCTACTTGCACGGCCCATCCTAGGTGACGGCGTACAACTGGGCGACGGTCCGTACTCTCAATATGTGCACGACAGACAAACAGACAAGGGTACACAGAAGCTAAGGGAAATGGGGCAGTTGCCCACGGCAACACCGTGAGCAACAAGAGTAGTGAACGAGTCGAGTCAAACCAGGAGTGTACGTGGTGCCAAACGCAGAGCAGGAGAGTAGTCAGTAAAGCCAGGGTCAATATGAAGCAGAGGTCAATAGGAAAAGCAGGAACAGCAGAGCCAGGAAGCAAGAGAATCACAGGCAAAGGACAAGCAGGAAATGAAGGTATAAGCAGACAAAGGGCGTGAGCTAGGACCGTCTGGCCAGGCTGTGATAGGTTCTCCCACTCCAGGCCTACCAGCCTGAGTGGTAGCATAACAAGTCACACTAGCAGACCTAGGCACAGATGCAGGCTGATTAACCACGGGCGTTGACACAGACGCTGTGTCTGACAAATTCTTTGCAGTACCCCCTCTTTTATGAGAGACCACTGGACCTTTCCTAGGTGGACCTGGCTTGTTGGGGAACCGAAGATGGAACTTCCTAAGCAATAACCCGGCGTGAACATCCGAAGGGGGGACCCAAGTCCTCTCCTCAGGCCCGTATCCTCTCCAATGGACCAGGTACTGCAGGGAGCCTTGGACCATTCTGCTGTCCACAATCTTGGCCACCTCGAATTCTACCCCTTCAGGGGTCAGAACAGGGACCGGAGGTTTCCTCGAGGTAGCCAAGGATGGGGAGCAGCGTTTCATCAGGGAGGCATGTAACACGTTGTGTATTTGAAAAGATGGGGGTAACCTCAGCCGGAAGGAGACAGGGTTAAGGACCTCACTGACCTTGTACGGCCCTATATACTGGGGAGCAAATTTTTGGGACGGAACTTTAAGGCGCACATTTTTTGAAGACAACCACACCAGATCCCCGACCACAAACAAGGGTTTAGTAGAACGCCTTTTATCTGCCTGAGTCTTTTGTGTGCTGGGACGCCTCAAGGTTCTTCTGAACCTGGGCCCAGACTGTGCACAGTTCCCGATGAACGACATCTACCTCGGGATTGTTGGACCCACCAGGAGAAACGGAGGAGAACCATGGGTTAAACCCAAAATTACAGAAAAAGGGGGAGACCCCTGACGAGTTACTGACCCGGTTATTAAGGGAAAATTCGGTGAGGGGAATGAAGGAGACCCAATCATCTTGACAGTCAGAGATAAAACACCTTAAATATTGTTCTAGAGACTGATTAGTCCTCTCAGTTTGGCCATTAGTTTCAGGATGGAAGGCTGAGGAGAAGGACAGATCAATCTCCAGACTCTTACAGAAGGCTCTCTAAAACAATGAAACAAATTGTAGCCCTCTGTCAGAAACAATATTAACAGGAACCCCATGGAGACGCAGAATGTGTTTGACAAACAAGGTAGCTAACGTCTTGGCATTGGATTGTTTCTTGAGGGGTACAAAGTGGCACATCTTACTGAAGCGGTCTACTACAACCCACACCACCGACTTACCTTCGGATGGAGGCAGATCAGTGATAAAATCCATGGAGATATGTGTCCAAGGTCTCTGGGGAATGGGCAAGGAACTTAGTAAGCCCGCTGGTCAGGACCTGGGAGTCTTGGACCTAGCACAAATTTCACAAGCGGCGACGTAGGCCTTAAAGTCTTTAGGCAATCCAGGCCACCAATAGGTTCTAGAAATTAGGTGCTTGGTACCCAGGATGCCTGGATGGCCAGATAGTGCCGAGTCATGATTCTCCCTGAGCAATCTTAGCCGGAATTGCAGGGGAACAAACATCTTGTTCTCAGGAAGATTCTTGGGAGCTGAACCTTGATCAGCCGCAATTTCGGAGACTAAGTCTGAATACACAGAGGATATGATTATACCTGGGGGCAAAATTCAAGAGGGATCCTCCTCAGGCTGGCAGGCTGAGGAGAGGGAGAACCTATCACAGCCTGGCCTGGCGGTTCTAGCTCCCGCCCTTGGTCTATTTTTACCCTCACTTGCAGCATATTCCTTGCCTGTGATTGTCTGGTTTCCTGGCTCTGCGATTCTTGCTATTTACCTTATTAACCGTTGTTACCTATTGACCCTGGCTTAACTGACTATTCTCCTGCTCTGATTTGCTACTTTGTACTCTCCTGGTTTGTCTCGGCTCGTTTACCACTGCCTGTTGCTCACAGTGTTTCCGTGGGCAAATGCCCCTACCTCCCCCTTTTTCTTCTGTGTGCCCTTGTCTTGTGTTGTCTGTCTTGCACTTATTGAGCGTAGGGAACGTTGCCCAGTTGTACGCCATCACTTAGGACGAGCCGTGCAAGTAGGCAGGGACTAAGATCCATGGAGATATGGGTCCAAGGTCTATGGGGAATGGGCAAAGAACATAGTAAGTACGCAGGTCGGGACCTGGGAGTCTTGGACCTAGCACAAATTTCACAAGCGGCGACGTAGGCCTTAACGTCTTTAACCCCTTAAGGACGCAGCCTAGTTTTGGCCTTAAGGCTCAGAGCCCATTTTTCAAATCTGACATATTTCACTTTATGTGGTAATAACATGGGAATGCTTAAACCTACCTAAGCGATTCTGAGATTGTTTTCTCGTGACACATTGGGCTTCATGTTCGTGGTAAAATTTGGTCGATATATTTAGTGTTTATTGGTGAAAAATTGCAAAATTTAGAGAAAATTTTGAAAAAATTGAATTTTTCAGAATTTAAATGCATCTGCTTGTAAAACAGACGGTTATACCACCCACAATAGTCACTAGTTCACATTTCCCATATGTCTACTTTAGATTGGCATCGTTTTTTTAACATTCTTTTATTTTTCTTGGACGTTACAAGGCTTAGAACATAAACAGCAATTTCTCATATTTTTAAGAGAATGTCAAATGCCTTTTATTTAAGGTACCTGTTCAGTTCTGAAGTGGCTTTGAGGGGCCTATGTATTAGAAACCCTGATAAAACACCCCATTTTAAAAACTAGACCCCTCAAAGTATTCAAAAGAGCATTTAGAAAGTTTTTTAACCTTTCAGGCATTTCACAGGAATTAAAGCAAAGTGGAGGTGAACTTTGCAAATTTCATTTTTCTTGCAGAATTTCAATTTTATTCATTTTTTTTTCTGTAACACAGAAGGTTTTACCAGAGAGACACTACTAAATATGTATTTTCCAGATTCTGCAGTTTTTAGAAATGTCCCACATGTGGCCCTACTGCGCTCGTGGACTAAAACACAAGCCCTAGAAGCAAAGAAGCACCTAGTGCATTTTGAGTCCTCTTTTTTATTAGAATATATTTTAGGCAGCATGCCAGGTTTGAAGAGGTGTTGAGGTGCCAAAACAGTAGGAATCCCCCAATAGTGACCCCATTTTGGAAACTACACCCCTCAAGGAATTCATTTATGGTTGTTACCATTTTGACCGCACAGTTTTTTCACAGCACGTATTTGAATTGGGATGTGAAATGAAAAAAATGTAATTTTTTTCCAATAAAATGTCATTTGTGATCAAAATTTCTTATTTTCACAGGGAACAAAATACCCCATTTGGTTGCCCAATTTGTCCTTAGTGTGGCAATACCCCATTTGTGGTGATAAACTGCCGTTTGGGCCCATGGGAGGGCTCAGAAGGAAAGGAGCGCTATATGTTTGTTGGAGTCCAGATTTTGCTGGATTGGTTTTCGGGTGCCATGTCGCATTTGCAGAGCCTCAGGGGTATCAAAGCAATAGAAACCCACCAAAAGTGACCCCATTTTGGAAACTACACCCCTCAAGGAATTAATTTATGGGTAATGCGACCATTTAGACCCCATAGTTTCTTCACAGAACTTATTTGAATTGGGCTGGGAATTAAATAAATATATATTTTTTCCAATAATATGTCATTTTAGCCCAAAAATTCTTATTTTCACAAGAAATAAAATACTCCATTTTGTTGCCCAATTTGTCCTGAGTGCGGCAATACCCCATTTGTGGTGATAAACTGCCGTTTGGGCCCATGGGAGGGCTCAGAAGGAAAGGAGCGCTGTGTGTTCTTTGGAGTCCAGATTTTGCTGGATTGGTTTTCGGGTGCCATGTCGCATTTGCAGAGCCCCAGAGCTATCAAAGCAATAGAAACCAATCACAAATGACCCCATTTTGGAAACTACACCCCTCAAGGAATTCATTTATGGGTAATGTGACCATTTAGACCCCATAGTTTCTTCACAGAACTTATTTGAATTGGGCTGGGAATTAAATAAATATATATATTTTCCAATAATATGTCATTTTAGCTCAAAAATTCTTATTTTCACAAGAAATAAAATACCCCATTCTGTTGCGCAATTTGTTCTGAGGGCCGCAATACCCCATTTGTTGTGATAAACTGTCGTTTGGGCCCATGGGAGGGCTCAGAAGGAAAGGACCACCATTTGGCCTACTGGGGATTTTCTAGTGCGAAGTCATGTATGCAGAAGCACCTGAGGTACGAGTACAGTTGAAACCCGCAAGAAGTGACCCCGTTTTAAAAACTACACCCTTAAGGCATTCATCTAGAGGTGTAGTGAGCATTTTGACCGGAGACCTACACCCCATAAACTGTAATGTGGGTTCTCCCGGGTATGGCAATACCCTACATGTGGCTGTTATCAGCTGCCTGGGCACACAGCAGGGCTCAGAGGGGAAAGACGAGGGGGGATAAGCTGTGCGGAGGGAATCAGGGTATGTAAAATTGGGGTAAATTATAAACCAAGGGATGTATGATACATTTTGAAGCACTCTTTCATACAGAGCTCTGGTTATTCGGGACACGTGTCACATTGATATATTGTGTCATCCCTTATCGCCCTCTTATAGCAGACTTTGTACCTCTTTTGACTTTTTCCCTTCTTGCCAGTTTGGGGAACTTCCCCTGGAAAGTGTTGCCGCCCTGGTACGATGTGTGTGGCCCCGCTTCCAGAAGTACTGGGTGCCCCCCCTTCTTGGTCCCTAAAGATTAGGTTCTTGATAATCACCTCTTGAAATTCCAGGAAAGTTCCCGTCTGGCCTGCACATCGACGTAGCACGTACGCATTGTACAATGCCATCTGTATGATGTGCCCGGCCAGCTTCTTATACCACACCGCATGGCGATGTAGGGCTTCAGGATTTGATCTGACAAGTCCATCCCTCCCATGTACCTATTGTAGTCCAGGATGCAGTCTGGTTTGGGGGTGGCCTTTCCTTCATATATCCTAAACCTGTAGGTATACCCTGATGCACTCTCACAGCTTATACATCTTCACGCCATACCTTGCCCTCTTACCCGGCAGGTACTCGTGGAATTGAACCCTCCCTTTAAAATGTACCAGGGACTCATCAATAGAAATACAATTCTCGGGGTGTATGCTTGGGAAAACCGGGCACTGAAACGGTCTAATAGGGGTCTCCATTTATATAAACGGTCAAAACTGGGGGTCATCTCGGGGTGGGCACGGCTCATTATCAGTATAATGTAAGAAATGAAGTATTGCCTCATTTATTTATTTTTTTAGGTTCCAGTTCAGATCTGAAGTTGCTTTGAGGGGCCCATATATTAGAAACCCCTATGAAATACCCCATTTTAGAAACTAGACCCCTCAAAGTATTCACAACAGCATTTAGAAAGTTTATGAGCCCTTTAGGTGTTTCACAAAAATTTAGAGCAAAGTAGAGGTGAAATGTACATTTTTTTTTTGGTCAGAAAATCCTCTTTATTCCATTGTTTTTATAGCACAAAAGGATTTATCAGTGAAACGCAAATTAATACGTATTGCCCAGATTCTGCAGTTTTTAGAAATATCCCACATGTGGCCCTCGGGCGGTAATGGACTGAAGCAGCGGCTTCAGAAGCAAAGGAGCACCTAGTGGATTTTGAGGCCTCTTTTTTATTAGGCACCATGTCCGGTTTGAAGAGGTCTTGTGGTGCCAAAACATTGGGAACCCCCCAAAAGTGACCCCAATTTGGAAACTAGACCCCTTGAGGAATCCATTGTAGTTTTCTTGGGGTGCATGCGGCTTTTTGATCAGTTTTTATTCTATTTTTAGGTGGCGTGGTGACTAAAAAACAGAAATTCTACTATTGTTTTTTTTTTACAGCGTTCACCGTGCGCTATAAATGACATATTCACTTTATTCTGCGGGGCGATACGATTACTGCGATACCAGATGTTTATAGTTTTTTTTATGTCTTATGCCGTTTGCACAATAAAATACGTTTTGTAAACAATCATTTACATTTTGTGTTGCCTTATACTAAGAGCCAGAACGTTTTTATTTTTCAATCAATAAAGCCGTGCGAGGACTTATTTTTTGCGTAACGAACTGTAGTTTCGATCAGTACCATTTTCAGGTACATGCGACTTTTTGATCTCTTTTTATTCCATTTTTTGGGAGGTGAAGTGACCAAAGAATTGTGATTGTGGTACGGTTTATTATTATTTTATTTTACGGAGTTCATCGTGCGGGATAAATAATGAAATAATTTTGTAGTTCAGGCCGTTACGCACGCGGCGATACCAATTATGTATAGTTTATTTGTTTGTTTATATATTTTTATTAATAATAAAGGACTGATAAGGGAAAAGGGGGGATTTTTACTTTTATTACTTTTAAATCTTTTATTTTCTTATTTTTACACCTCTTTTTTTAACTTTTTTTTAACTTTATTACTTTGTCCCACTAGGGGACATGAGGGCAGGAGGCCCTGATCGCTATTCTAATACACTGCACTACATGCGTAGTGCAGTGTATTAGAACTGTCAGCTACTCACTGACAGCAAGCATAGTGGGTCCTGACGTTGTCAGGACCCACTAGGCTTCCGTCTATGGCATAGCCGGACGCCATTGTTTGGTGTCCGGTTGCCATAGTCACCATCGCCGGCCGCTATCGCGTAGCAGGCCGGCGATGGCAGCTTAACCCCTAAAAAGCCGCGATCTCTATAGAACGCGGCTTTTAAGGGGTTAATCAGCGGGGACATAGCGATCGGTCCCCGCTGTAGGAGCTGTGACAGCTGCTGAACAAGACAGCAGCGTCACAGCTCCTGTATGTGTCGGGAGGACGGCCGAAACGGCCGTTACTCCCGTGACGTACTATTACGGCATGGAGCGCGAACGATACAGCTGCCATGACGTAATAGTACGTCAAGGAGCGGGAAGGGGTTAAGCAACCTAGACCACCAATAGGTTCTAGAAATGAGGTGCTTGGTACCCAGGATGCCTGGATGGCCAGATAGTGCAAAGTCATGGTTCTCCCTGAGCAACCTTAGCCGGATTTGCAGGGGAACAAATAGCTTGTTCTCAGGAAGGTTCTGGGGAGCAGAAGCTTGATCAGCCGCAATTTTGGAGACTAAGTCTGAATCCACAGAGGTTTGATTATACCTGGGGGCAAAATACAAGCGGGATCCTCCTCAGGAGGAGGGCTGGCCATGAGGCTACGCGACAGAGCATCAGCTTTAATATTTTTTGACCCAGCCCTATAGGTAACCACAAAGTTGAATCTCGTAAAAAAAACAACGGCCATCGAGCTTGTCTCGGGTTTAGCCTCCGGGCAGATTCTAGGAAAACCAGATTCTTGTGGTCAGTAAGGATCGTTACCTGGTGCCCAGCCCCCTCCAGGAAGTGGCGCCACTCTTCAAAGGCACATTTAATGGCTAAGTGTAAAGGATTTGCCAGACACAGCGTTTGTGTCAATGCCCGTGGGTAATCAGCCTGCATCTGTGCCTAGGTCTGCTAGAGTGACTCGTTCTGCTACCACTCAGGCTGGTAGGCTGAGGAGTGGGAGAACCACAGCCTTGCCAGACGGTCCTAGATACCGCCCTTTGTCTACTTATACCTTCACTTGCTGCTTGTCCTTTGCCTGTGATTCTCTTCCTTCCTGGCTCTGCTGTTCCTGCTTTTCCTTTTGACCTCTGCTTCATATTGACCCTGCCTTTACTGACTACTCTCCTGCTCTGCGTTTGGCACCACGTATACTCCTGGTTTGACTCGACTCGTTCACTACTCTTGTTGCTCACGGTGTTGCCATGGGCAACTGCCCCATTACCCTTAGCTTCTGTGTACCCTTGTCTGTTGTGCACATATTGAGCTTAGGGACCGTCACCCAGTTGTACGCCGTCGTCTAGGACGGGCCGTGCAAGTAGGCAGGGACTGAGTTTCGGGTAGATTAGGGCTCACCTGTCCGTCTCCCTACCCCGTTTCATTACACTATGGCACCTGATAGCTCTGCTACTTGATAGGAGACAGCGGCTTTGCAGACAGTATCACATATAATATGCTTAGATACAAAGGCTTAGCAGACAGTACCACACATGCTAGGCCCAATTAGAAGGTTACTTGTGAAAAAATTTCTTATGGTGTTTTTCGATAAAGGTCACTTGAACTGGTATCATTTAAACAGTTAACCGATGAATGGCGATGTTTATGTGGAATTTACCCTGCGGCATAATGTACCATATAATGTTTTCACATTTTTTTTTAAAAAAACCTACATTTTGTGGGGTGAATTGAAAAAAAACCTGTAATTCCGCCTTTTCTGTTTTGATTTTACAATGTTCATCGGGCGGCATGAATTGCATGATAACTTGATTCTGCGGTTCGTTACGATTATGGTGATACCAAATTTATATAGTTTTATTTTTTACAAAATAATTTGTTTTTGTGACGCTACATTCGAAGATGAACTGCATAGTTTTTCCAATGCAACAGCACTTCATAGGGCGGGAAGGGGTTAAAACCCACTCTCTGAAGCCCCCCTTCAAGATACATTTCAACTAATCTGGTCCCCAATGGCAGAAATATGTCTTACCATGTGGCACCTCCAGCAGACTCCTTTCAGTCTAGTTTGATTTCTTTTACCTCAGAGTTCCTCTTTTTAATTTCTTTTCTCCCCCCTTTTTTTTTTCTATTTCTAACAGGGGCTGTGCAGGATTAGAAAAATATGGCTGCTTTCTTCCAAAAACAGCACCACACCTATCCACAGGTTGTATCTGGTATTGCAGGTTTGCTCCATTGAAGTGAATGGTAATGAGCTGTAATACCACACACAACCTATGGACAGGTGTGGTGCTGGTTTTTGGAGAAAGCAGACAAGTTATCTTATCCTGGACAACTCTTTGTCATGGATTGTTCTTGTGCGGAGATGCTCCCTGCATTATCCCTTTTCCTTTATGGCCGCTGATATGTTCTATTCAGCTTTATGGCCTCTGTGGTAAATACACTGCCAGTCATTAAAGGGTTAACACTTCAGACCACTGTGGGTGACGTCACAATGAATGAGGCAGCAGTGTTAATAAACTCTTGCAGTAATGATGATGAATGCGCTGATGTCATAAATACAAATGTTTATGACATAAAGAAGATTCCATATTAGAAGGTTTTACTGCCACATTCAGCACCATATTAGATGGGACTGAGGACCTTGAGCCTGACTTCCCCACCAATGCCGACCTGATGTGATTTGGAGGTTCTAGCAGGGAAACCCTTCACCCAAGACCACTTCTTCATCACAGTGATGCCATCCTCTTCATACGGGTTGTCTGTCATAGAGGGGGGTTTCCAGCAGGAGATTCCCCTCTATTAGCCAGAGCGGAGACAGGTGCTACAAGGAGGCATCTGGAGGACCCCTCTGGAGGACCCGTCTCAACCGAGCATCGCCCATTCATTTTAATGGGTGCACAGGAAGAGAGACTTCCGCCTAGCCAACCAGATCAGCCGATTTATGTGTTTTATGTCGTTCGTTCATTGTAATGTCTTTCCTTGAAAATCTGAGAAAACGTACAAATTCTGTTACAAATTCTATTTTGGCACCTTCTAAGCCCAGAGGAAGGGCAATCCTCCAGCCATGGTTTCCCTAGAGGTTTCCCCCACAGGGGGTTTTTCCTTTCCTGCGTGCTGGAGGGTGACTCTTCGTGAGTCGGAGGTTTGCCATTTTGGGTTTGGTCATATAATATAATAAAAGTTTTGACCATTTAACACCCAATTATAATGTTTTGTGTCTTTATTTTGCATGACTTGGGGTAAGTCGAGTGATGTATGTGTATGCAAATTACACTTACCTATATATCTGTTCCCCATTCATAACCAACACCTTTCTCTCAAGAAGACTCGACACTGAGGGTTTGGATAAAGTGGCCACAGCAGCCATTTTATTAATAAATAAATATATAGAAATAAATATTCAAGTTAATACTCAATTAACCATAAATAAATAATATCCATATTATTTATTAACAAAAACAATAATAAATCAATAATGCACGAACCATAAATTATAACCCAAAAACGTCGGACACCACTGACAAACAAACATTAACACATAGACTAGGAGAAGTCCTTGGAGCTATCATTAACTTTTTATGTTACCGGCTATCTGCCCCACCATTTTACCCCCAGCCGTAAAAACCCGGCTCAGAGGCACCAATATTCCTGGCAGATGCAGTAAGGTAACTTCCACCTCTCCCAAGGGATAACACCCTAAGGAAACGACACTATCCAACCGCCAGACACTGTCATTTCATCTTTAAAACCCGGGGAGATCCATACCCACAATGCATTCCCCCCCCCATAATTATTTGTCTAACTCCAAGGACTCCCCAGCAGCTGCCATGACAAAACGAAAATACCCACTGAAAGACCCCACCTGTTCTCATACTTCCCTGACCATATGATCAAATACTAACAAAAAAGGGGGAGGGCGGGGATGTCTTACTCCATGCGCTGCTCCCGACCAAAAGACCGGGAAGTCAGCGCACTTCTGGCTAACCCTCACCGGATCCCGTCCCTCTCCTAAACCCACCCCCTCCACTAACCTTCCCCTTTGGCTGTGACACGATCCTCCCTCCTATCCTCGTCATGTCTGGCCTACCCTCGACTGTGGTATGGTCCGTCCGGCCTGTGCTTGACTTGGGGTAAGTCGAGTGATGTATGTGTATGCAAATTACACTTACCTATATATCTGTTCCCCATTCATAACCCACACCTTTCTCTCAAGAAGACTCGACACCGAGGGTTTGGATAAAGTGGCCACAGCAGCCATTTTATTAAGAAATAAATATAAACGTTAGCATTGTGAGAAACTAGACATGGACCGCACAATCCACAGTATATACGTTGATCTGAGCCGCTAGGCATAATTTAGAAACATGAACATGAGGTTCTTTGTAAACATTTTGATCAAACTGTATAAGTCCACTTGCCACTTCACGGCGACCTCTTTAAAGTGGGTCCCTACTCTAGCGGTTGCAGCACCGCATGGCGGCTACCGCCACCGCAGCTCCGCTCCTGCAGAGGGAGCAACCCAGGGGCCCAAAAGCACCCATACCTTCAGACCGTGCCAAGCCTCCTTGGCTCTGGGCCACGTCCCCCCACAAGTGCAGCACTACAGCAACAGACACCACCATACAGCACCACAACATGTGAACAGATGGAATGAGCTCACATTGCCATGCACCCCCAGTGGCCAACTGAGAGCACAAGCAACAGCAGGAACACTTATGAGGTCATTCTGGAATTAAAATCAGCTGGGTATTTTTTCAAATGCGTGGAGTGCTGGTACCAAGTAAAACAAAGGAAATGAGGAGGATAGACTATACAATATCAGCATTGTGAGAAACTAGACATGGACCGCACAATCCACAGTATATACGTTGATCTGAGCCGCTAGGCATAATTTATAAAAATGAACACGAGGTTCTTTGTAAACATTTTGATCAAACTGTATAAGCCCACTTGCCACTTCACGGCGACCTCTTTAAAGTGGGTCCCTACTCTAGCGGTTGCAGCACCGCATGGCAGCTACCGCCACCGCAGCACCGCTCCTGCAGAGGGAGCAACCCAGGGGCCCAAAAGCACCCATGCCTTCAGACCGTGCCAAGCCTCCTTAGCTCTGGGCCACGTCCCCCCACAAGTGCAGCACTACAGCAACAGACACCACCATACAGCACCACAACATGTGAACAGATGGAATGAGCTCACCTTGCCATGCGCCCCCAGTGGCCAACTGAGAGCGCAAGCAAGAGCAGGAACACTTATTAGATCATTCTGGAATTAAAATCAGCTGGGTATTTTTTCAAATGCGTGGAGTGCTGGTACCAAGTAAAACAAAGGAAATGAGGAGGATAGACTATACAATATCAGCATTGTGAGAAACTAGACATGGACCACACAATCCACAGTATATACGTTGATCTGAGCTGCTAGGCATAATTTAGAAACATGAACATGAGGTTCTTTGTAAACATTTTGATCAAACTGTATAAGCCCACTTGCCACTTCACGGCGACCTCTTTAAAGTGGGTCCCTACTCTAGCGGTTGCAGCACCGCATGGCGGCTACTGCCACCGCAGCACCGCTCCTGCAGAGGGAGCAACCCAGGGGCCCAAAAGCACCCAAGTCCTTGGAGCTATCATTAACTTTTTATGTTACCGGCTATCTGCCCCACCATTTTACACCCAGCCGTAAAAACCCGGCTCAGAGGCACCAATATTCCTGGCAGATGCCGTAAGGTAACTGCCACCTCTCCCAAGGGATAACACCCTAAGGAAACGAAACTATCCAACCGCCAGACAGTGTCCTTTCATTTTTAAAACTCGGGGGGATCCATACGCACGATGCATCCCCCCCATAATTATTTGTCTAACTCCAAGGACTCCCCAGCCACAGCGAACAGGCCTTGACCACCTCAAGCCTGAGAGTCCCGCCCCAAGAAAATAGCCCTCACAATGCAATCCTGCAAGCCCAAGCACCACAAATCTGTTCCCACATCACTCAGGTGAACACCATCTGCACTCCAATACGCTCCAACTCCAGCTTCCAAATCCCAGTGCCGAACACATATGCCACCATTCCGCGCAACAAATGCAGACACCGCCCTGTTAACTTTTATCCTGGCTTTGTTGATCCGCTCCACCGACCGTGCCAAACGCCAGGATTTTCTAGGCACAATATCCGACCACACCGTGATCAAGTTCGGGTACAACGACCACAGGTGCAACAGATTGTGTTTTATGTCCCGAACCAATTCACGGAACGGGCGGGCCCCAAGATCGTTGCGCACAAGAAATCATCTAAATAATGAATGATCGAATCCACCCCCGCCACAGATTTGACCACCCATTCCAAAAATGAGTTAAATGCCTCAAAGTACTCGCAAGAAATGGAACAACCCATGGGGAGACACCGATCCACATAAAAACTGCCCCCCAAAAACACCCCAGTAAGCGCTGATTATCCACATGCACCGGCAACAGCCGAAAAGCCGCCTCGACTTCCGTCTTGGCTATTAACGCCCCCCTACCATGGAAACGCACCCACTCCACCGCCGCGTCGAATGACGTATACACGACTGAGAAAATATCCCTATCTATCCCGTCATTAACCGACAAGCCCTTAGGATAATGGTATTTGTTCGCCTCCTTCTTCGGGACAACCCCCAGCGGGGAGACGACCAAACCCGGGATGGGGAGAGAACTAAAGGGCCTCGCCATGCGCCCTAAATCCATGTCTTTTGCCAATTTCTCCCTAACCACGTCAGGATGCTGGTAAGCTGACTTCAGATCTTTTATGGAAAAGGGGAACCTGTGAGGAGGGGAGGGGATACAAAAACCCACATTAAAACCATCAAACAACAACTGCGCGTTGGCCCTGTCCTGATAACTATTTAGACACCTGGCCATCCTTTCCTTCTTCACTGGCGTCACCCCCATGACTGGAGTTAAACCCCCCTCCCCCACCTAGTTTTCCCTTGCGCAAGCATTTAGATGCCCCGTGGGACGCGCCATTGCATTGAGAACAAAGGTGCTTGAACTTGCAACCTGCACCGAATTTACACTGCCCCTCATTGTATTGCCAGCTTTGCGTTGCCCCCTGAGCTGGATTGACCAGATTTGCCTGCTGCCCCGCTGCTCCCGGAAAAATACTGGCCCGGTCGAACCGGAGCCATTACCCATAACCAGAGGGCAATATCCTTGTGGTCCCACCTAATATTGGGCCGAACCGCCTTCCATTGTCTAAACTGCTCGTCATAACGTAGACAAGCTACCCCCTGTGAGAGATAAATGGTTAATGCTCTTATGACTATACAGAATAATGGGTATTTTAGAAAGGTTAAGAGAAGAAATAGTTTGCAGATGCTCTGCCGTCCCTTGAAATTGCAAACAGATGGTGGTCAATCACTTGACCACCCCCCTAAGCATAAAGGAAACATAAGGGAATACCTGGTGCTCCACCAATGAGCTTTTATGGGAAAGGAAGCTGTAAGGCTAGAATATACAGATGACTCATATGTTATGGAATGTTCTTTGTTCGTCTGATGCTATAAGTATGAACGTTGTAGTTCAATAAATTAGAAGTATTACTTTGAGAACTTGGTCTCAGTGTGACTTTACTTCTCCGAGCTCGCAACCCCCCGCCACCTGATTTGAACCTGCATAGATGATCAAGGCGTAAAGTGACCCCGTTGCGATCACAATAGTAACACATGCGGCACATTACAGTCAGTATAGTAACACATTCGGCACTTTACAGTCAGTATAGTAACACATGCGGCACTTTACAGTCAGTATAGTAAAACATGCTGCACTTTACAGTCAGTATAGTAACACATGCTGCACTTTACAGTCAGTATAGTAACACATGCTGAACTTTACAGTCAGTATAGTAACACATGCTGCACTTTACAGTCAGTATAGTAACACATGCTGCACTTTACAGTCAGTATAGTAACACATGCGGCACTTTACAGTCAGTATAGTAACGCACGCTGAACTTTACAGTCAGTATAGTAACACATGCGGCACTTTACAGTCAGTATAGAAACGCACGCTGCACTTTACAGTCAGTATAGTAACACATGCGGCACTTTACAGTCAGTATAGTAACACACGCTGCACTTTACAGTCAGTATAGTAACACATGCGGCACTTTACAGTCAGTGTAGTAACACATGCTGCACTTTACAGTCAGTATAGTAACGCACGCTGCACTTTACAGTCAGTATAGTAACACATGCTGCACTTTACAGTCAGTATAGTAACGCACGCTGCACTTTACAGTCAGTATAGTAACACATGCTGCACTTTACAGTCAGTATAGTAACGCATGCTGCACTTTACAGTCAGTATAGTAACACAGGCGGCACTTTACAGTCAGTATAGTAACACATGCTGCTCTTTACAGTCAGTATAGTAACACATGCGGCACTTTACAGTCAGTATAGTAACGCCTGCTGCACTTTACAGTCAGTATAGTAACGCCTGCTGCACTTTACAGTCAGTATAGTAACGCCTGCTGCACTTTACAGTCAGTATAGTAACACATGCGGCACTTTACAGTCAGTATAGTAACACATGCTGCACTTTACAGTCAGTATAGTAACACATGCGGCACTTTACAGTCAGTATAGTAATGCCAGCTGCACTTTACAGTCAGTATAGTAACGCACGATGCACTTTACAGTCAGTATAGTAACACATGCACCACTTTACAGTCAGTATAATAACACATGCGGCACTTTACAGTCAGTATAGTAACACACGCGGCAATTTACAGTCAGTATAGTAACGCCTGCTGCACTTTACAGTCAGTATAGTAACACACGCTGCTCTTTACAGTCAGTATAGTAACGCACGCTGCACTTTACAGTCAGTATAGTAACACACGCTGCACTTTACAGTCAGTATAGTAACATATGCTGCACTTTACAGTCAGTATAGTAACACATGCTGCACTTTACAGTCAGTATAGTTACACATGCGGCACTTTACAGTCAGTATAGTAATGCCTGCTGCACTTTACAGTCAGTATAGTAACGCACGATGCACTTTACAGTCAGTATAGTAACACATGCACCACTTTACAGTCAGTATAATAACACATGCGGCACTTTACAGTCAGTATAGTAACACACGCGGCACTTTACAGTTAGTATAGTAATGCCTGCTGCACTTTACAGTCAGTAAAGTAACACACGCTGCTCTTTACAGTCAGTATAGTAACGCACGCTGCACTTTACAGTCAGTATAGTAACACATGCTGCACTTTACAGTCAGTATAGTAACATATGCTGCACTTTACAGTCAGTATAGTAACACATGCTGCACTTTACAGTCAGCATAGTAACACATGCGGCACTTTACAGTCAGCATAGAAACACATGCAGCACTTTACAGTCAGTATAGTAACACATGCGGCACTTTACAGTCAGTATAGTAACACATGCTGCTCTTTACAGTCAGTATAGTAACGCACGCTGCTCTTTACAGTCAGTATAGTAACACACGCTGCTCTTTACAGTCAGTATAGTAACACACGCTGCTCTTTACAGTCAGTATAGTAATGCACGCTGCACTTTACAGTCAGTATAGTAACACATGTCAGTATAGTAACGCACGCTGCACTTTACAGTCAGTATAGTAACATATGCTGCACTTTACAGTCAGTATAGTAACACATGCTGCACTTTCCAGTCAGTATAGTAACACATGCGGCACTTTACAGTCAGTATAGTAACACATGCTGCACTTTACAGTCAGTATAGTAACACATGCTGCACTTTCCAGTCAGTATAGTAACACATGCGGCACTTTACAGTCAGTATAGTAACACATGCTGCACTTTCCAGTCAGTATAGTAACACATGCTGCACTTTCCAGTCAGTATAGTAACATATGCTGCACTTTACAGTCAGTATAGTAATGCACGCTGCACTTTACAGTCAGTATAGTAACACATGCGGCACTTTACAGTCGGTATAGTAACACATAAGGCACTTTACAGTCAGTATAGTAACACACGCTGCACTTTACAGTCAGTATAGTAACGCATGCTGCACTTTACAGTCAGTATAGTAACACATGCTGCACTTTACAGTCAGTATAGTAACGCCTGCTGCACTTTACAGTCAGTATAGTAATGCCTGCTGCACTTTACAGTCAGTATAGTAACGCCTGCTGCACTTTACAGTCAGTATAGTAACACATGCGGCACTTTACAGTCAGTATAGTAACACATGATGCACTTTACAGTCAGTATAGTAACACATGCGGCACTTTACAGTCAGTATAGTAACACCTGCTGCACTTTACAGTCGGTATAGTAACGCACGATGCACTTTACAGTCAGTATAGTAACGCACGCTGCACTTTACAGTCAGTATAGTAAGATATGCTGCACTTTACAGTCAGTATAGTAACACATGCTGCACTTTCCAGTCAGTATAGTAACACATGCGGCACTTTACAGTCAGTATAGTAACACATGCTGCACTTTACAGTCAGTATACTAACACATGCTGCACTTTCCAGTCAGTATAGTAACACATGCGGCACTTTACAGTCAGTATAGTAACACATGCTGCACTTTCCAGTCAGTATAGTAACACATGCTGCACTTTCCAGTCAGTATAGTAACATATGCTGCACTTTACAGTCAGTATAGTAACACATGCTGCACTTTCCAGTCAGTATAGTAACACATGCGGCACTTTACAGTCAGTATAGTAACACATGCTGCTCTTTACAGTCAGTATAGTAACGCACGCTGCTCTTTACAGTCAGTATAGTAATGCACGCTGCACTTTACAGTCAGTATAGTAACACAAGCTGCACTTTACAGTCAGTATAGTAACACATGCAGCACTTTACAGTCAATATAGTAACGCACGCTGCACTTTACAGTCAGTATAGTAACACATGCTGCACTTTACAGTCAGTATAGTAACACATGCGGCACTTTACAGTCAGTATAGTAACGCACGCTGCACTTTACAGTCAGTATAGTAACACATGCTGCACTTTACAGTCAGTATAGTAACACATGCGGCACTTTACAGTCAGTATAGTGTGAGAGATAAATGGTTAATGCTCTTATGACTATACAGAATAATGGGTATTTTAGAAAGGTTAAGAGAAGAAATAGTTTGCAGATGCTCTGCCGTCCCTTGAAATTGCAAACAGATGGTGGTCAATCACTTGACCACTCCCCTAAGCATAAAGGAAACATAAGGGAATACCTGGTGCTCCACCAATGAGCTTTTATGGGAAAGGAAGCTGTAAGGCTAGAATATACAGATGACTCATATGTTATGGAATGTTCTTTGTTCGTCTGATGCTATAAGTATGAACGTTGTAGTTCAATAAATTAGAAGTATTACTTTGAGAACTTGGTCTCAGTGTGTCTTTACTTCTCCGAGCTCGCACCCCCCCCCACCTGATTTGAACCTGCATAGATGATCAAGGCGTAAAGTGACCCCATTGCGATCACAATAGTAACACATGCGGCACTTTACAGTCAGTATAGTAACACATGCGGCACTTTACAGTCAGTATAGTAACACATGCAGCACTTTACAGTCAGTATAGTAACACATGCTGCACTTTACAGTCAGTATAGTAACACATGCTGCACTTTACAGTCAGTATAGTAACACATGCTGCACTTTACGGTCAGTATAGTAACACATGCGGCACTTTAGTCAGTATAGTAACACATGCTGCACTTTACCGTCAGTATAGTAACACATGCGACACTTTACAGTCAGTATAGTAACGCACGCTGCACTTTACAGTCAGTATAGTAACACATGCGGCACTTTACAGTCAGTATAGTAACACATGCGGCACTTTAAGTCAGTATAGTAACACACGCTGCACTTTACAGTCAGTATAGTAACACATGCGGCACTTTACAGTCAGTATAGTAACGCACGCTGCACTTTACAGTCAGTTTAGTAACACATGCTGCACTTTACAGTCAGTATAGTAACACATGCGGCACTTTACAGTCAGTATAGTAACGCACGCTGCACTTTACAGTCAGTATAGTAACACATGCTGCACTTTACAGTCAGTATAGTAACACATGCGGCACGTTAAAGTCAGTATAGTAACACATGCGGCACTTTACAGTCAGTAAAGTAACACATGCTGCTCTTTACAGTCAGTATAGTAACACATGCGGCACTTTACAGTCAGTATAGTAACGCACGCTGCACTTTACAGTCAGTATAGTAACACATGCGGCACTTTACAGTCAGTATAGTAACACATGCAGCACTTTACAGTCAGTATAGTAACGCACGCTGCACTTTACAGTCAGTATAGTAACACATGCGGTACTTTACAGTCAGTATAGTAACGCCTGCTGCACTTTACAGTCAGCATAGTAATGCCTGCTGCACTTTACAGTCAGTATAGTAACGCCTGCTGCACTTTACAGTCAGTATAGTAACACATGCGGCACTTTACAGTCAGTATAGTAACGCATGCTGCACTTTACAGTCAGTATAGTAACACATGCTGCACTTTACAGTCAGTATAGTAACGCCTGCTGAACTTTACAGTCAGTATAGTAATGCCTGCTGCACTTTACAGTCAGTATAGTAACGCCTGCTGCACTTTACAGTCAGTATAGTAACACATGCGGCACTTTACAGTCAGTATAGTAACACATGCTGCATTTTACAGTCAGTAAAGTAACACATGCGGCACTTTACAGTCAGTATAGTAACACACGCAGCATTTTACAGTCAGTATAGTAACACACGCGGCACTTTACAGTCAGTATAGTAACACACGCTGCACTTTACAGTCAGTATAGTAACACACGCGGCACTTTACAGTCAGTATAGTAATGCATGCTGCACTTTACAGTCAGTATAGTAACACATGCGGCACTTTACAGTCGGTATAGTAACACATAAGGCACTTTACAGTCAGTATAGTAACACACGCTGCACTTTACAGTCAGTATAGTAACGCATGCTGCACTTTACAGTCAGTATAGTAACACATGCTGCACTTTACAGTCAGTATAGTAACGCCTGCTGCACTTTACAGTCAGTATAGTAATGCCTGCTGCACTTTACAGTCAGTATAGTAACGCCTGCTGCACTTTACAGTCAGTATAGTAACACATGCGGCACTTTACAGTCAGTATAGTAACACATGATGCACTTTACAGTCAGTATAGTAACACATGCGGCACTTTACAGTCAGTATAGTAACACCTGCTGCACTTTACAGTCGGTATAGTAACGCACGATGCACTTTACAGTCAGTATAGTAACGCACGCTGCACTTTACAGTCAGTATAGTAACATATGCTGCACTTTACAGTCAGTATAGTAACACATGCTGCACTTTCCAGTCAGTAAAGTAACACATGCGGCACTTTACAGTCAGTATAGTAACACATGCTGCACTTTACAGTCAGTATACTAACACATGCTGCACTTTCCAGTCAGTATAGTAACACATGCGGCACTTTACAGTCAGTATAGTAACACATGCTGCACTTTCCAGTCAGTATAGTAACACATGCTGCACTCTCCAGTCAGTATAGTAACATATGCTGCACTTTCCAGTCAGTATAGTAACACATGCGGCACTTTACAGTCAGTATAGTAACACATGCTGCTCTTTACAGTCAGTATAGTAACGCACGCTGCTCTTTACAGTCAGTATAGTAATGCACGCTGCACTTTACAGTCAGTATAGTAACACAAGCTGCACTTTACAGTCAGTATAGTAACACATGCAGCACTTTACAGTCAATATAGTAACGCACGCTGCACTTTACAGTCAGTATAGTAACACATGCTGCACTTTACAGTCAGTATAGTAACACATGCGGCACTTTACAGTCAGTATAGTAACGCACGCTGCACTTTACAGTCAGTATAGTAACACATGCTGCACTTTACAGTCAGTATAGTAACACATGCGGCACTTTACAGTCAGTATAGTGTGAGAGATAAATGGTTAATGCTCTTATGACTATACAGAATAATGGGTATTTTAGAAAGGTTAAGAGAAGAAATAGTTTGCAGATGCTCTGCCGTCCCTTGAAATTGCAAACAGATGGTGGTCAATCACTTGACCACTCCCCTAAGCATAAAGGAAACATAAGGGAATACCTGGTGCTCCACCAATGAGCTTTTATGGGAAAGGAAGCTGTAAGGCTAGAATATACAGATGACTCATATGTTATGGAATGTTCTTTGTTCGTCTGATGCTATAAGTATGAACGTTGTAGTTCAATAAATTAGAAGTATTACTTTGAGAACTTGGTCTCAGTGTGTCTTTACTTCTCCGAGCTCGCACCCCCCCCCACCTGATTTGAACCTGCATAGATGATCAAGGCGTAAAGTGACCCCATTGCGATCACAATAGTAACACATGCGGCACTTTACAGTCAGTATAGTAACACATGCGGCACTTTACAGTCAGTATAGTAACACATGCAGCACTTTACAGTCAGTATAGTAACACATGCTGCACTTTACAGTCAGTATAGTAACACATGCTGCACTTTACAGTCAGTATAGTAACACATGCTGCACTTTACGGTCAGTATAGTAACACATGCGGCACTTTAGTCAGTATAGTAACACATGCTGCACTTTACCGTCAGTATAGTAACACATGCGACACTTTACAGTCAGTATAGTAACGCACGCTGCACTTTACAGTCAGTATAGTAACACATGCGGCACTTTACAGTCAGTATAGTAACACATGCGGCACGTTAAGTCAGTATAGTAACACACGCTGCACTTTACAGTCAGTATAGTAACACATGCGGCACTTTACAGTCAGTATAGTAACGCACGCTGCACTTTACAGTCAGTATAGTAACACATGCTGCACTTTACAGTCAGTATAGTAACACATGCGGCACTTTACAGTCAGTATAGTAACGCACGCTGCACTTTACAGTCAGTATAGTAACACATGCTGCACTTTACAGTCAGTATAGTAACACATGCGGCACGTTAAAGTCAGTATAGTAACACATGCGGCACTTTACAGTCAGTAAAGTAACACATGCTGCTCTTTACAGTCAGTATAGTAACACATGCGGCACTTTACAGTCAGTATAGTAACGCACGCTGCACTTTACAGTCAGTATAGTAACACATGCGGCACTTTACAGTCAGTATAGTAACACATGCAGCACTTTACAGTCAGTATAGTAACGCACGCTGCACTTTACTGTCAGTATAGTAACACATGCGGTACTTTACAGTCAGTATAGTAACGGCTGCTGCACTTTACAGTCAGTATAGTAATGCCTGCTGCACTTTACAGTCAGTATAGTAACGCCTGCTGCAATTTACAGTCAGTATAGTAACACATGCGGCACTTTACAGTCAGTATAGTAACGCATGCTGCACTTTACAGTCAGTATAGTAACACATGCTGCACTTTACAGTCAGTATAGTAACGCCTGCTGCACTTTACAGTCAATATAGTAATGCCTGCTGCACTTTACAGTCAGTATAGTAACGCCTGCTGCACTTTACAGTCAGTATAGTAACACATGCGGCACTTTACAGTCAGTATAGTAACACATGCTGCATTTTACAGTCAGTAAAGTAACACATGCGGCACTTTACAGTCAGTATAGTAACACACGCGGCATTTTACAGTCAGTATAGTAACACACGCTGCACTTTACAGTCAGTATAGTAACACACGCTGCACTTTACAGTCAGTATAGTAATGCACGCTGCACTTTACAGTCAGTATAGTAACACATGCGGCACTTTACAGTCAGTATAGTAACACATAAGGCACTTTACAGTCAGTATAGTAACACACGCTGCACTTTACAGTCAGTATAGTAACGCATGCTGCACTTTACAGTCAGTATAGTAACACATGCTGCACTTTACAGTCAGTATAGTAACGCCTGCTGCACTTTACAGTCAGTATAGTAATGCCTGCTGCACTTTACAGTCAGTATAGTAACGCCTGCTGCACTTTACAGTCAGTATAGTAACACATGCGGCACTTTACAGTCAGTATAGTAACACATGATGCACTTTACAGTCAGTATAGTAACACATGCGGCACTTTACAGTCAGTATAGTAACACCTGCTGCACTTTACAGTCGGTATAGTAACGCACGATGCACTTTACAGTCAGTATAGTAACACATGCTGCACTTTACAGTCAGTATAGTAACACATGCTGCTCTTTACAGTCAGTATAGTAACACATGTCAGTATAGTAACGCACGCTGCACTTTACAGTCAGTATAGTAACACATGCTGCACTTTACAGTCAGTATAGTAACATATGCTGCACTTTACAGTCAGTATAGTAACAAATGCTGCACTTTACAGTCAGTATAGTAACACATGCGGCACTTTACAGTCAGTATAGTAACACATGCTGCTCTTTACAGTCAGTATAGTAACACACGCTCCTCTTTACAGTCAGTATAGTAACGCACGCTGCACTTTACAGTCAGTATAGTAACACATGCTGCACTTTACAGTCAGTATAGTAACACATGCGGCACTTTACAGTCAGTATAGTAACGCACGCTGCACTTTACAGTCAGTATAGTAACACATGCTGCACTTTACAGTCAGTATAGTAACACATGCGGCACTTTACAGTCAGTATAGTAACGCACGCTGCACTTTACAGTCAGTATAGTAACACATGCTACACTTTACAGTCAGTATAGTAACACATGCGGCACTTTACAGTCAGTATAGTGTGAGAGATAAATGGTTAATGCTCTTATGACTATACAGAATAATGGGTATTTTAGAAAGGTTAAGAGAAGAAATAGTTTGCAGATGCTCTGCCGTCCCTTGAAATTGCAAATAGATGGTGGTCAATAACTTGACCACGCCCCTAAGCATAAAGGAAACATAAGGGAATACCTGGTGCTCCACCAATGAGCTTTTATGGGAAAGGAAGCTGTAAGGCTAGAATATACAGATGACTCATATGTTATGGAATGTTCTTTGTTCGTCTGATGCTATAAGTATGAACGTTGTAGTTCAATAAATTAGAAGTATTACTTTGAGAACTTGGTCTCAGTGTGTCTTTACTTTTCCGAGCTCGCACCCCCCCCCACCTGATTTGAACCTGCATAGATGATCAAGGCGTAAAGTGACCCCATAGCGATCACAATAGTAACACATGCGGCACTTTACAGTCAGTATAGTAACACATGCGGCACTTTACAGTCAGTATAGTAACACATGCGGCACTTTACAGTCAGTATAGAACACATGCTGCACTTTACAGTCAGTATTGTAACACATGCTGCACTTTACAGTCAGTATAGTAACACATGCTGCACTTTACGGTCAGTATAGTAACACATGCTGCACTTTACAGTCAGTATAGTAACACATGCGGCACTTTACAGTCAGTATAGTAACGCACGCTGCACTTTACAGTCAGTATAGTAACACATGTGGCACTTTACAGTCAGTATAGTAACACATGCGGCACTTTACAGTCAGTATAGTAACACACGCTGCACTATACAGTCAGTATAGTAACACATGCAGCACTTTACAGTCAGTATAGTAACGCACGCTGCACTTTACAGTCAGTATAGTAACACATGCTGCACTTTACAGTCAGTATAGTAACACATGCGGCACTTTAAAGTCAGTATAGTAACGCACGCTGCACTTTACAGTCAGTATAGTAACACATGCTGCACTTTACAGTCAGTATAGTAACACATGCGGCACTTTACAGTCAGTATAGTAACACATGCGGCACTTTACAGTCAGTAAAGTAACACATGCTGCTCTTTACAGTCAGTATAGTAACACATGCAGCACTTTACAGTCAGTATAGTAACGCACGCTGCACTTTACAGTCAGAATAGTAACACATGCGGCACTTTACAGTCAGTATAGTAACACATGCAGCACTTTACAGTCAGTATAGTAACGCACGCTGCACTTTACAGTCAGTATAGTAACACATGCGGCACTTTACAGTCAGTATAGTAACGCACGCTGCACTTTACAGTCAGTATAGTAACACATGCGGCACTTTACAGTCAGTATAGTAACACATGCGGCACTTTACAGTCAGTATAGTAACACATGCGGCACTTTACAGTCAGTATAGTAACACATGCGGCACTTTACAGTCAGTATAGTAACGCACGCTGCACTTTACAGTCAGTATAGTAACGCACGCTGCACTTTACAGTCAGTATAGTAAAGCATGCTGCTCTTTACAGTCAGTATAGTAACACACGCTGCACTTTACAGTCAGTATAGTAACGCACGCTGCACTTTACAGTCAGTATAGTAACACATGCAGCACTTTACAGTCAGTATAGTAACACATGCGGCACTTTACAGTCAGTATAGTAACACATGCGGCACTTTACAGTCAGTATAGTAACACATGCGGCACTTTACAGTCAGTATAGTAACGCACGCTGCACTTTACAGTCAGTATAGTAACGCACGCTGCACTTTACAGTCAGTATAGTAACACATGCGGCACTTTACAGTCAGTATAGTAACACATGCAGCACTTTACAGTCAGTATAGTAACACATGCTGCTCTTTACAGTCAGTATAGTAAAGCATGCTGCTCTTTACAGTCAGTATAGTAACACACGCTGCACTTTACAGTCAGTATAGTAACGCACGCTGCACTTTACAGTCAGTATAGTAACACATGCGGCACTTTACAGTCAGTATAGTAACACCTGCGGCACTTTACAGTCAGTATAGTAACACATGCGGCACTTTACAGTCAGTATAGTAACACATGCGGCACTTTACAGTCAGTATAGTAATGCACGCTGCACTTTACAGTCAGTATAGTAACGCACGCTGCACTTTACAGTCAGTATAGTAACACATGCGGCACTTTACAGTCAGTATAGTAACACATGCGGCACTTTACAGTCAGTATAGTAACACATGCGGCACTTTACAGTCAGTATAGTAACACATGCGGCACTTTACAGTCAGTATAGTAACACATGCAGCACTTTACAGTCAGTATAGTAATGCACGCTGCACTTTACAGTCAGTATAGTAACGCACGCTGCACTTTACAGTCAGTATAGTAACACATGCGGCACTTTACAGTCAGTATAGTAACACATGTGGCACTTTACAGTCCGTATAGTAACACATGCGGCACTTTACAGTCAGTATAGTAACACATGCTGCTCTTTACAGTCAGTATAGTAAAGCATGCTGCTCTTTACAGTCAGTATAGTAACGCACGCTGCACTTTACAGTCAGTATAGTAACACATGCGGCACTTTACAGTCAGTATAGTAACACATGCGGCACTTTACAGTCAGTATAGTAACACATGCGGCACTTTACAGTCAGTATAGTAATGCACGCTGCACTTTACAGTCAGTATAGTAACGCACGCTGCACTTTACAGTCAGTATAGTAACGCACACTGCACTTTACAGTCAGTATAGTAAAGCATGCTGCTCTTTACAGTCAGTATAGTAACGCACGCTGCACTTTACAGTCAGTATAGTAACGCACGCTGCACTTTACAGTCAGTATAGTAACACATGCGGCACTCTACAGTCAGTATAGTAACACATGCGGCACTTTACAGTCAGTATAGTAACACATGCGGCACTTTACAGTCAGTATAGTAACATATGCTGCTCTTTACAGTCAGTATAGTAACACATGCGGCACTTTACAGTCAGTATAGTAACGCCTGCTGCACTTTACAGTCAGTATAGTAAAGCATGCTGCTCTTTACAGTCAGTATAGTAACACACGCTGCACTTTACAGTCAGTATAGTAACGCACGCTGCACTTTACAGTCAGTATAGTAACGCACGCTGCACTTTACAGTCAGTATAGTAACGCACGCTGCACTTTACAGTCAGTATAGTAAAGCATGCTGCTCTTTACAGTCAGTATAGTAACACACGCTGCACTTTACAGTCAGTATAGTAACGCACGCTGCACTTTACAGTCAGTATAGTAACACATGCGGCACTTTACAGTCAGTATAGTAACACATGCGGCACTTTACAGTCAGTATAGTAACACATGCGGCACTTTACAGTCAGTATAGTAACACATGCGGCACTTTATAGTCAGTATAGTAACGCACGCTGCACTTTAGTAATGCACGCTGCACTTTACAGTCAGTATAGTAACACATGCGGCACTTTACAGTCAGTATAGTAACACATGCGGCACTTTACAGTCAGTATAGTAACACATGCGGCACTTTACAGTCAGTATAGTAACACATGCTGCTCTTTACAGTCAGTATAGTAACGCACGCTGCACTTTACAGTCAGTATAGTAACGCACGCTGCACTTTACAGTCAGTATAGTAACACATGCGGCACTTTACAGTCAGTATAGTAACACATGCGGCACTTTACAGTCAGTATAGTAACACATGCGGCACTTTACAGTCAGTATAGTAATGCACGCTGCACTTTACAGTCAGTATAGTAACATATGCGGCACTTTACAGTCAGTATAGTAACACATGCGGCACTTTACAGTCAGTATAGTAACACATGCGGAACTTTACAGTCAGTATAGTAACACATGCGGCACTTTACAGTCAGTATAGTAACACATGCTGCTCTTTACAGTCAGTATAGTAACACATGCGGCACTTTACAGTCAGTATAGTAACACATGCGGCATTTTACAGTCAGTATAGTAACACATGCGGCACTTTACAGTCAGTATAGTAATGCACTCTGCACTTTACAGTTAGTATAGTAACGCACGCTGCACTTTACAGTCAGTATAGTAACACATGCGGCACTTTACAGTCAGTATAGTAACACATGCGGCACTTTACAGTCAGTATAGTAACACATGCGGCACTTTACAGTCAGTATAGTAACACATGCTGCTCTTTACAGTCAGTATAGTAAAGCATGCTGCTCTTTACAGTCAGTATAGTAACACACGCTGCACTTTACAGTCAGTATAGTAACGCACGCTGCACTTTACAGTCAGTATAGTAACACATGCGGCACTTTACAGTCAGTATAGTAACACATGCGGCACTTTACAGTCAGTATAGTAACATATGCTGCTCTTTACAGTCAGTATAGTAACACATGCGGCACTTTACAGTCAGTATAGTAACGCCTGCTGCACTTTACAGTCAGTATAGTAAAGCATGCTGCTCTTTACAGTCAGTATAGTAACACATGCGGCACTTTACAGTAAGTATAGTAACACACGCTGCACTTTACAGTCAGTATAGTAACGCACGCTGCACTTTACAGTCAGTATAGTAAAGCATGCTGCTCTTTACAGTCAGTATAGTAACACACGCTGCACTTTACAGTCAGTATAGTAACGCACGCTGCACTTTACAGTCAGTATAGTAACACATGCGGCACTTTACAGTCAGTATAGTAAAACATGCGGCACTTTACAGTCAGTATAGTAACACATGCGGCACTTTACAGTCAGTATAGTAACACATGCGGCACTTTACAGTCAGTATAGTAACACATGCGGCACTTTACAGTCAGTATAGTAATGCACGCTGCACTTTACAGTCAGTATAGTAACGCACGCTGCACTTTACAGTCAGTATAGTAACACATGCGGCACTTTACAGTCAGTATAGTAACACATGCGGCACTTTACAGTCAGTATAGTAACACATGCGGCACTTTACAGTCAGTATAGTAACACATGCGGCACTTTACAGTCAGTATAGTAACACATGCGGCACTTTACAGTCAGTATAGTAACACATGCGGCACTTTACAGTCAGTATAGTAACACATGCGGCACTTTACAGTCAGTATAGTAACACATGCGGCACTTTACAGTCAGTATAGTAACACATGCGGCACTTTACAGTCAGTATAGTAACACATGCGGCACTTTACAGTCAGTATAGTAACACATGCAGCACTTTACAGTCAGTATAGTAACACATGCTGCTCTTTACAGTCAGTATAGTAAAGCATGCTGCTCTTTACAGTCAGTATAGTAACGCACGCTGCACTTTACAGTCAGTATAGTAACACATGCGGCACTTTACAGTCAGTATAGTAACACATGCGGCACTTTACAGTCAGTATAGTAACACATGCGGCACTTTACAGTCAGTATAGTAACACATGCTGCTCTTTACAGTCAGTATAGTAAAGCATGCTGCTCTTTACAGTCAGTATAGTAACACACGCTGCACTTTACAGTCAGTATAGAACGCACGCTGCACTTTACAGTCAGTATAGTAACACATGCGGCACTTTACAGTCAGTATAGTAACACATGCGGCACTTTACAGTCAGTATAGTAACGCCTGCTGCACTTTACAGTCAGTATAGTAAAGCATGCTGCTCTTTACAGTCAGTATAGTAACACATGCGGCACTTTACAGTAAGTATAGTAACACACGCTGCACTTTACAGTCAGTATAGTAACGCACGCTGCACTTTACAGTCAGTATAGTAAAGCATGCTGCTCTTTACAGTCAGCATAGTAACACACGCTGCACTTTACAGTCAGTATAGTAACGCACGCTGCACTTTACAGTCAGTATAGTAACACATGCGGCACTTTACAGTCAGTATAGTAACACATGCGGCACTTTACAGTCAGTATAGTAACACATGCGGCACTTTACAGTCAGTATAGTAACACATGCGGCACTTTACAGTCAGTATAGTAACACATGCGGCACTTTACAGTCAGTATAGTAACACATGCGGCACTTTACAGTCAGTATAGTAACACATGCGGCACTTTACAGTCAGTATAGTAACACATGCGGCACTTTACAGTCAGTATAGTAACACATGCTGCTCTTTACAGTCAGTATAGTAAAGCATGCTGCTCTTTACAGTCAGTATAGTAACACACGCTGCACTTTACAGTCAGTATAGAACGCACGCTGCACTTTACAGTCAGTATAGTAACACATGCGGCACTTTACAGTCAGTATAGTAACACATGCGGCACTTTACAGTCAGTATAGTAACGCCTGCTGCACTTTACAGTCAGTATAGTAAAGCATGCTGCTCTTTACAGTCAGTATAGTAACACATGCGGCACTTTACAGTAAGTATAGTAACACACGCTGCACTTTACAGTCAGTATAGTAACGCACGCTGCACTTTACAGTCAGTATAGTAAAGCATGCTGCTCTTTACAGTCAGCATAGTAACACACGCTGCACTTTACAGTCAGTATAGTAACGCACGCTGCACTTTACAGTCAGTATAGTAACACATGCGGCACTTTACAGTCAGTATAGTAACACATGCGGCACTTTACAGTCAGTATAGTAACACATGCGGCACTTTACAGTCAGTATAGTAACACATGCGGCACTTTACAGTCAGTATAGTAACACATGCGGCACTTTACAGTCAGTATAGTAATGCACGCTGCACTTTACAGTCAGTATAGTAACGCACGCTGCACTTTACAGTCAGTATAGTAACACATGCGGCACTTTACAGTCAGTATAGTAACACATGCGGCAATTTACAGTCAGTATAGTAACACATGATGCACTTTACAGTCAGTATAGTAACACATGCGGCACTTTACAGTCAGTATAGTAACACATGCTGCTCTTTACAGTCAGTATAGTAAAGCATGCTGCTCTTTACAGTCAGTATAGTAACGCACGCTGCACTTTACAGTCAGTATAGTAACACATGCGGCACTTTACAGTCAGTATAGTAACACATGCGGCACTTTACAGTCAGTATAGTAACACATGCGGCACTTTACAGTCAGTATAGTAACACCTGCTGCACTTTACAGTCAGTATAGTAACGCCTGCTGCACTTTACAGTCAGTATAGTAAAGCATGCTGCTCTTTACAGTCAGTATAGTAACGCACGCTGCACTTTACAGTCAGTATAGTAACGCACGCTGCACTTTACAGTCAGTATAGTAAAGAATGCTGCTCTTTACAGTCAGTATAGTAACGCACGCTGCACTTTACAGTCAGTATAGTAACGCACGCTGCACTTTACAGTCAGTATAGTAAAGCATGCTGCTCTTTACAGTCAGTATAGTAACACACGCTGCACTTTACAGTCAGTATAGTAACGCACGCTGCACTTTACAGTCAGTATAGTAACACATGCGGCACTTTACAGTCAGTATAGTAACACATGCGGCACTTTACAGTCAGTATAGTAACACATGCGGCACTTTATAGTCAGTATAGTAACGCACGCTGCACTTTACAGTCAGTATAGTAACACACGCTGCACTTTACAGTCAGTATAGTAACACATGCAGCACTTTACAGTCAGTATAGTAACACATGCGGCACTTTACAGTCCGTATAGTAACACATGCGGCACTTTACAGTCAGTATAGTAACTGTTATGGAATAAATATATGTATAATGTATCTGGGACCCCAAGGAGTGAAATGTTATAGAGGAGAACATGTGTTACAATAGAATGGGTATTTTAGAAAGGGTAAGAGAGGAAATAGTTTGCAGCTGCTCTGCTGTCTCTTTTGAAATTGCGAACAGATGGCGGTCAATCACTTGACCAACCCCCCTAAGCATAAAAGGGAATACCTTGTGTTCCACCAATGGGTTTTATTGAATATACAGATGACTCATATGTTATGGAGTGTTTTTGTGTGATGCTATAAAAGCGACCACTACGGTTAAATAAAGTCAGAAGTATTTTGCCTTGAGAAACGTCTCAGTGTATCTGTTACTTCTCCGAGCAGCTCGCCCCCTCCCCACCTGATTTGAACCTGCATGGAGATCAAGGCGTAACGTGACCTCAAATTGCGATCACAGAAATTGGCGCCCGAACCAGGGACTTGACCAGAAGGACGGCACCCCACCTAGGGGATCTCCCGGGACTTGAATGGCGACTCTCCGGACGAAGGAACGTGCAGACCACTGCTGCAGCAAGGTAAGAAGACTTAATTCTTACAAACTCTGCTCTGCACCTTCCTGTCTGGTAGGTCACCTTCCCGGTAGTACTCCTGAGGGATAGAGGGGCCACATGAGGGTATTTTTAGTGTAAAAATCTGGTCAAGTCTATATGTAATCCTACCCTCAGGATAAAGTGCCTGATCTCCATGGCAGTATTTGTATGAATGTTGTAGAAACCCAGTTTTGTGTCACAAATGCATTTTAGAATAAGGAAATTGTTTTTGGGAAAAAACTTCCGATAATCCGGCAAATTACCAGAAACATGTGTACATGCTTCAGGTGACTACGGGGATTATGATAGGCTAAATTTAAGCCCGGAAATCGAAAATTTTGTGCAAATCTGATAATCCGGCAAAATACCGAAAATGTGTGTACAGCATTGAGGTACTTGCGGAGATTATCATGCACTGATTTTCAGCTCAAAATTCCAGAATTTTCTGCAATCTGATAATCCGGCATGTCAAATGAACAGCTTGATTTTACGTTTGCCTTGTTATTTGGATTAGGAATATTTGTCATATTACTCTTATGGTGTGGAGGATATCTCCTTGAGTGGTGTCTCAGACGAGGAAAGTTATAAAAGGACTGTGAAAGGGAAAGATCCTCTGGCCAGAGTAGAAGAGTTAGTACGGAAACTAGAACTGTCTAAAATAGATGAGAAAGAAATTCATCTGTCAGTAGCTAAAATCTGTAACAAAATAAGAAGTATCAAGTGGATAAGTAACTGTCGAAAATAGGCAAGAAAGAAATTTGCCTATCAGGAAACTTACCCCTTGAATTACTTAGGGTGTGCCAAAAAAGGCCACCACTTACAGTCACAAGATGAGGAACTTGGTGTTCCTATTAAGAAGTTTCGAGGGGATAAGTAACTGTCTAAAATAGGTGAGAAAGAAATTCACCTATCAGGAAAATTACCCCCTACGTAACTTAGGGTCTGCCCATAGGCGACCACTTATAACTAGTGAACAATGGGGAACTTGGTGTTCCTATTACGAGATGAGCACCCACAAGGACTGACAGCCAAACAGGCAGTAGCAGAAAGAGAAGGTAAAAAGGCAACACAAGGAACGAATCAGTTAATGAAGGCATGTGGAATGGGAAAAGCGGGAAGATTAGATCGGGAAAAATATAGATGATATAATGAGCAGATCCTTTGTGGGATTATTGTTTAGTTGGTTGTAATTTGGCTCAGTTGGATAGTGTATACAGAGTGTACGTAGGAGATACGTAGTGTGGGACTTTCCCTAACAGCCAATAGAGGTATGGCATATGGGTGAGCAAGCACCTGTTAAAATGGTGTAAATTTACTAGGGGATTGTAAATCCAGAACCACACAGAGTCAAATGACAAAGCAGATTGGAGTAGATGGATTGTAGCATCTTTTAGAAAGCAACAAAGAGCCTACAAATGTATGTAATGTTAATACACTGAAGTAAAAGTGCAGGAGGTTGTCAGAGGAAATTCATATTTTATAAAGTTAAGTTTAAAGCAAAGGGAGGTGATAGAAGTAGTAGCTGTTTTAAAGTTGCAAGTGACCTTATAGTAAATTCCCATATGGTATAATTTAGAATCAACTAGTGTGACAAGAGAAGGGGGAGGTGGAGAACAGCTGCTAGTGAGATAAGAAATGTAATCTTATTCTTGAAAAGAATGGACACAACATTAAATGCTGAAATAGATATTTTGTATGACTTTGTGTCATATTGTATGTATTAGAGAACAGGACCAGCCGACGCCCGGTAATGGCGTCCGTACCTCATGTTGAGTGTGTCCTCATTGTTGGTGGGAAACCCCCTGCGCACTGTTTCCAATGGGAGAGGCTGCCCCCCCCCTGCCCCTGATGTGGCCACGCCCGGCCCATCCAAATCAGTATGAAATAATCACCTTGTTAATTTTGTCATTTGTAGTGTTTTTTCTATTTACAGAAGTTCCAGTCTAGTTCACTGATGAAACAACACGTCATCATAATATAGAGATGGTGGCCGACAGATTGTACTGTTAAACATTAACGTAGATAATTCCTGTACAATGGTGTGATGAATCATTGCAGATACGTATGTTGTTTTGCCGGCATTGAAAGTGTTAAGAGTGTGAGAAGTTGTGAGAAGTGGTGAGAAGCTGCGAGTTTGTGACCCCCCTCCCTCCCCTCTAAAGTGTGCTGTGTTTGGGAGGAGGAGGAGGGGGGCTGACTGGGTGCAGTCTGCAGGGCTGATGAGACAAAGGGATCTCAATATGCACTGCTGATATATATATATATCAGTAATGTGTACAAACTGAAATAAATTTCTTCTCTTTTGTGCAAGCGCTGTTGGTTATAAAAGTTACGATATTTATGTGTTATGATGTGATCAGATTTCATGTGTTTTGATAATTCAGATGTATTAAACTACAGATACTGTGAGACACGGGGGTTTTGAAAATGTATGTGCCCCCACCGTTATACTGTTTATTGGTTTGCAGTAATTAATGTTATCAGAGATAATATTTTCTGTTTAATTGAATAACTAACTACAATTGTTCTATTTTTGATTTCACACATGAGTTATGTCATTGTAAAGATCAAATGTTTGTCAGGAAAAAGTCATTTTTGTTTCAGGCTGTTGTACATTACAGGGGGTTAAACTAGTGTTATGTTGAGATGTAGTTTTGAACTCTGCTACATTACTCTCGCAGAGTCCACAAGGGGGGGAAGGGTGAAGGAACTGATCAGGTACAATTTTGGTTTATGTGTAAGAGACCATCCCCCTCCAGCAAAGTTACACAGGAGGCGATGTGACGTCACTCACACGAGTTTTTATGGATTTAGATGAGGGAGAAGGCAAAACAAAACTTGTATATTACTGCTATTCTAACTCAAGTACAACCTAAGCATTTGTCAACTGCAAGACATTTGAGATTAACCTGTGCACTCCTTCTCCCTGAGCAGGTCACACTCCATAGCTGTACTACATTGAACCCAGCTACCTTACTGCCTTTGGAGCAAGGGGGAGAAGACGTAGGTAAAGTATGGTCACAATTTTTGTCTGAAACTGATGAACATGATTGTATGGCCCTTATGGCCCAGGAAACAGTGGGGTTCGCACATGTAAGAGATACCCCACTCCAAAACCCAGACCTAATACTCTTTGTGGATGGTTCAAGGTATTGTGTAGAAGGATCTTTTCTTACAGGATATGCAGTAACCACCGAAGATGTAGTCCTAGAAGCAGTCTCCTTACCAGCGTCCCGCTCAGCACAAGAAGCGGAGCTTAAGGCCCTGGCAGCAGCATGCCAACATGCAGAAGGAAAGACAGCAAATATATACACTGACTCTCAATATGCTTTTGGGATTGCACACGATTATGGCCCCATATGGAAGGCTAGACAGTTTTTGACCTCTGCAGGTACACCTGTAAAGAATGCAGACTTTGTAAAATACTTGATGGAGACCCTGATGTTACCCACAGAAGTAGCAGTAGTAAACATTAAAAGCTCACACTAAGGTGAGTTCACCAGAGACAAAAGGGGAAATGCCCTGGCAGACGAAGCGGCAAAGCAAGCAGCACAGAAGCTACCCGTGTTAGCAGCCGTATGTCAGATAAAAGATCCAGAGGAAACAAGACCAGCTGTAAGCCCGGAACTACTGCAAAAACTTCAAGGACAAGCAACAAAAGAAGAAAAAGACAAGTGGACGGCCCAAGGAGCAACGCTACGAAAAGATGGCCTCTGGCAATGCAAGAATAAACTGTGCCTGCCTAAGACAATGTTCCCAATGATGGCCCAAATAACACATGGAGAGACACACCAGTCAAAAACGGCAATGATGGACTTGGTAAACAAGGTGTGGTATGCCCCAGGGTTTAGTGTGATGGCCAGCAGTTTTACACAAGGATGCATGATCTGTGCAACACATAATATTGGAAGAACTGTAAAAGTACCACAGAAGCACACACCCAGACCTATATATCCGTTCCAGAGACTGCAGATAGACTATATTCAATTACCAAAAGTCGGTACCTATGAGTATGTGCTTGTTTGTATTGATCTCTTTTCAGGATGGCCAGAAGCTTTTCCAATAACCAAAGCTACAGCCGTAGCCACAGCAAAGAAACTGATCAACGAGGTGGTGTGCAGATATGGAGTTCCAGAGATGATGGAGAGCGACAGAGGAACTCATTTTACGGGTGAAATCATGAACTATGTGTTGTCAGCTCTAGGCATAAGTCAAGCCCTACATACACCATACCATCCACAAAGTAGTGGGAAGGTTGAGAGACTAAATGGGACTCTCAAATTGAAAATCCAAAAAGCAATGGTAGAAACCGGGAAACCATGGACCGAGTGTCTACCATTAGCCTTGTTCTCAGTAAGATACACGCCCACAAAAAGAACAGGTCTCAGCCCATATGAGATCTTATTTGGGTCGGCTCCCAGATTAGGATGTTATTTTCCACAGGTGCTCCAAATGCAGTATGGTAGACTAACAGATTATGTATAAACGCTGAACAAACAATTGACCAAGGTGTATGCACAAGTCTTTGCTTCCATTCCAGGTCTTGATTCAGTTGAAGGGACGCATAAGCTAGAACCAGCAGATTGGGTCGTTGTCAAAAGACACGTGAGGAAAAGTCTAGACCCAAGATTTGATGGTCCTTTTCAAGTCCTACTCGTTACAAGCACCTCAGTGAAGCTCGAAGGAAAGGCAAGCTGGATTCACGGCAGTCATTGTAAAAAGGTTCTTCAGCCAGAAGAATGAAGATCTTTGCGGTTGTTGCGGCGGTTGTTGCGTATGCTCTTATACAAAAAGGCAGAACTGCTACTCCTGTACACGTAATCAGTACAGAATCACTGGAACAGTTCAGGACAGGGTGGGCGAATGCCACAGTGGATAGAAAGCAGGGTAACTACACCTGTAAGGCCAATGCCCCGTGTTATACTACAAATGTGACTACAACCGAAGGGACTTGGAGAAAAGGACCACATGGAGGGACTGTGTACCTTCACATAGACAAACCAGCCAACATTAGCATACAAGAAGAGACGGCTGTTGTTTTGTTGTTATGAACCAGATTTACAGTATCTATAGAAATATACAACCAGTAAAAATAGAAATGAAATGATAAATAAGACTTATGAAAGATGCAACAAGGAGAGGCTCAACTCTACGATTGTAATAAAAGAAACTGATGGGATGATATTATGTATGAATAATAGCCAAATAAGAAATAGAAGATATTTTGTATTCTTGATAACAATTTTAAGAGATAGTTTTAAGCCACATATAACAGTACAAAGTCTGGAAAGAATCGCACATACATGTAAGAGCGCTGTAACCCAACAGCAGAAAAAGAATGTACACTTCAATATTTCCTTCCCTGAATCCCCCAGCTGTCATAGACAAAAAAGAGAATGGTATGACACGCTATTAGGAGGGGTAGGAACGGGATTAGGAGTATTGAATGGTATACAGTTAGAAACAGTTATGAACAAATTAAACTCAGTGGGAGACGACACATCTACTGCATTAAGGATAGGTGCCTCATGGTTACCTACTACCTTTGCCATACAACAGAAAGGGTTAGCTATAGATGAACTGTTTCTAAATGTTTTTAATGAAAGTATGCTAACCGAATATAGAACATTACAGAATGTATCAACTTTTGTAAATTGGACAGTATGTACGCTTAAAACGATGTGGCAGCAAGAACAGATAAATAATTGTAAGAATAAATTGTTTAGTAGTCATGTTAGGCAATGGACAGACATTCTGCCCATAGGAGAGAGAAATGATACGTGGTTATTGTTCCAGCCTGAGTATACTGAGTGTACACCTAGATGGTGCGCAGGAAGACTAATAGCATTTAATGTGAAAAATCCTACTCTATTATGCAAATTTATTGTTATGCCAATGGTAATGATTGATCCGGTGACATTATTAGGACAATATTGGATGCCAGAAATAAAAGGAACACACATAGACTCTCAAAATAAGACGAGGAATATAGATTTGTGCCAATTAACAGAGCAAGGATATGTATGTAATCAGCAGTCAGGGATATATGAACCCTGTCTAATGCAGCACCAGGATAATGTATGCGCACTCACTATAATCCCAGAAGCTAACCTACAGGTATATATTGAAGTAGGTCCACAGCATGTATGTTTAATAACTAACGACAAGCAGACCCTTAGCCAGTTTAATCTCATAGGACCATTTTCAGGATGTCTATACAATGTGACGCATTTGACTTGGGGGAACCAAACTATAGTGTTCCTGCCTACTTTAGAAGAAATAATGTCCACTGTATGGGTACCTGAACCTTTGCCCTATGGAAATTTTAGTTTGCCACTGGAAGAGTTAAAACAAGTGTTACAAAAGTCTAAAGACGTAAAGAAATTGATAGCAGCCCATAATGTAACTCTAAGTAAAGTGAAAGTATTGGCTACAATAGCAGCTAGGGAAGTAATAAATTTATCATCAGCAATAAAAGATGCCAGTGCCCATCATTGGTATGACATATTTACAGGATTTTCCCCCACTGCCACTAAGATACTGCATGTGTTATTCCAACCCTTGATATGTTTCATAATATTGTTTATATTGCTTACATGTTTCAATTGTTATACATTTTGCAAAATAAGGGAAGCATTCAGTCAGAGGCCTATACATTATGATGAAAGAGTGTTGTGAGATTACCCCACCTACATACCTGTGTGAATCAAGTGAAGAAATGGATCGAAGCCTTGCTATCAGGAGATAGAAGTAGCATTGGAATTTAGGTGTTGGTAAAATCACAAAAGGAGGGATTGTTATGGAATAAATATATGTATAATGTATCTGGGACCCCAAGGAGTGAAATGTTATAGAGGAGAACATGTGTTACAATAGAATGGGTATTTTAGAAAGGGTAAGAGAGGAAATAGTTTGCAGCTGCTCTGCTGTCTCTTTTGAAATTGCGAACAGATGGCAGTCAATCACTTGACCAACCCCCCTAAGCATAAAAGGGAATACCTTGTGTTCCACCAATGGGTTTTATTGAATATACAGATGACTCATATGTTATGGAGTGTTTTTGTGTGATGCTATAAAAGCGACCACTACGGTTAAATAAAGTCAGAAGTATTTTGCCTTGAGAAACGTCTCAGTGTATCTGTTACTTCTCCGAGCAGCTCGCCCCCTCCCCACCTGATTTGAACCTGCATGGAGATCAAGGCGTAACGTGACCTCAAATTGCGATCACAGTAACACATGCTGCTCTTTACAGTCAGTATAGTAACGCACGCTGCACTTTACAGTCAGTATAGTAACGCACGCTGCACTTTACAGTCAGTATAGTAACGCACGCTGCACTTTACAGTCAGTATAGTAAAGCATTCTGCTCTTTACAGTCAGTATAGTAACACACGCTGCACTTTACAGTCAGTATAGTAACGCACGCTGCACTTTACAGTCAGTATAGTAACACATGCGGCAATTTACAGTCAGTATAGTAACACATGCGGCACTTTATAGTCAGTATAGTAACGCACGCTGCACTTTACAGTCAGTATAGTAACGCACGCTGCACTTTACAGTCAGTATAGTAACACATGCGGCACTTTACAGTCAGTATAGTAACACATGCGGCACTTTACAGTCAGTATAGTAACACATGCGGCACTTTACAGTCAGTATAGTAACACATGCTGCTCTTTACAGTCAGTATAGTAACGCACGCTGCACTTTACAGTCAGTATAGTAACGCACGCTGCACTTTACAGTCAGTATAGTAACGCACGCTGCACTTTACAGTCAGTATAGTAACACATGCGGCACTTTACAGTCAGTATAGTAACACATGCGGCACTTTACAGTCAGTATAGTAACACATGCGGCACTTTACAGTCAGTATAGTAACACATGCTGCTCTTTACAGTCAGTATAGTAAAGCATGCTGCTCTTTACAGTCAGTATAGTAACACACGCTGCACTTTACAGTCAGTATAGTAACGCACGCTGCACTTTACAGTCAGTATAGTAACACATGCGGCACTTTACAGTCAGTATAGTAACACATGCGGCACTTTACAGTCAGTATAGTAACATATGCTGCTCTTTACAGTCAGTATAGTAACACATGCGGCACTTTACAGTAAGTATAGTAACACACGCTGCACTTTACAGTCAGTATAGTAACGCACGCTGCACTTTACAGTCAGTATAGTAAAGCATGCTGCTCTTTACAGTCAGTATTGTAACACACGCTGCACTTTACAGTCAGTATAGTAACGCACGCTGCACTTTACAGTCAGTATAGTAACACATGCGGCACTTTACAGTCAGTATAGTAACACATGCGGCACTTTACAGTCAGTATAGTAACACATGCGGCACTTTACAGTCAGTATAGTAACACATGCGGCACTTTATAGTCAGTATAGTAACGCACGCTGCACTTTACAGTCAGTATAGTAACGCCTGCTGCACTTTACAGTCATTATAGTAACACATGCGGCACTTTACAGTCAGTATAGTAACACATGCGGCACTTTACAGTCAGTATAGTAACACATGCGGCACTTTACAGTCAGTATAGTAACGCACGCTGCACTTTACAGTCAGTATAGTAACGCACGCTGCACTTTACAGTCAGTATAGTAACGCATGCGGCACTTTACAGTCAGTATAGTAACACATGCGGCACTTTACAGTCAGTATAGTAACACATGCGGCACTTTACAGTCAGTATAGTAACACATGCGGCACTTTACAGTCAGTATAGTAACACATGCGGCACTTTACAGTCAGTATAGTAACACATGCGGCACTTTATAGTCAGTATAGTAACGCACGCTGCACTTTACAGTCAGTATAGTAACACATGAGGCACATTACAGTCAGTATAGTAACACATGCGGCACTTTACAGTCAGTATAGTAACACATGCAGCACTTTACAGTCAGTATAGTAACACATGCGGCACTTTATAGTCAGTATAGTAACGCACGCTGCACTTTACAGTCAGTATAGTAACGCACGCTGCACTTTACAGTTAGTATAGTAACACATGCGGCACTTTACAGTCAGTATAGTAACACATGCTGCTCTTTACAGTCAGTATAGTAACGCACGCTGCACTTTACAGTCAGTATAGTAACGCACGCTGCACTTTACAGTCAGTATAGTAACGCATGCGGCACTTTACAGTCAGTATAGTAACACATGCGGCACTTTACAGTCAGTATAGTAACACATGCGGCACTTTACAGTCAGTATAGTAACACATGCGGCACTTTACAGTCAGTATAGTAATGCACGCTGCACTTTACAGTCGGTATAGTAACGCACGCTGCACTTTACAGTCAGTATAGTAACGCACGCTGCACTTTACAGTCAGTATAGTAACACATGCAGCACTTTACAGTCAGTATAGTAACACATGCGGCACTTTACAGTCAGTATAGTAACACATGCGGCACTTTACAGTCAGTATAGTAACACATGCGGCACTTTACAGTCAGTATAGTAATGCACGCTGCACTTTACAGTCAGTATAGTAACGCCTGCTGCACTTTACAGTCAGTATAGTAACACATGCGGCACTTTACAGTCAGTATAGTAACACATGCGGCACTTTACAGTCAGTATAGTAACACATGCGGCACTTTACAGTCAATATAGTAACACATGCGGCACTTTACAGTCAGTATAGTAACACATGCTGCACTTTACAGTCAGTATAGTAACACATGCGGCACTTTACAGTCAGTATAGTAACACATGCGGCACTTTACAGTCAGTATAGTAACACATGCTGCTCTTTACAGTCAGTATAGTAAAGCATGCTGCTCTTTACAGTCAGTATAGTAACACATGTGGCACCTTACAGTCAGTATAGTAACACATGCGGCACTTTACAGTCAGTATAGTAACACACGCTGCACTTTACAGTCAGTATAGTAACACACGCTGCACTTTACAGTCAGTATAGTAACACATGCGGCACTTTACAGTCAGTATAGTAACGCCTGCTGCACTTTACAGTCAGTATAGTAACGCACGCTGCACTTTACAGTCAGTATAGTAACACATGCGGCACTTTACAGTCAGTATAGTAACACATGCGGCACTTTACAGTCAGTATAGTAACATATGCTGCACTTTACAGTCAGTATAGTAACAAATGCTGCACTTTACATTCAGTATAGTAACACATGCTGCTCTTTACAGTCAGTATAGTAACGCACACTGCTCTTTACAGTCAGTATAGTAACGCACGCTGCACTTTACAGTCAGTATAGTAACACATGCAGCACTTTACAGTCAGTATAGTAACGCACGCTGCACTTTACAGTCAGTATAGTAACACATGCGGCACTTTACAGTCAGTATAGTAACGCACGCTGCACTTTACAGTCAGTATAGTAACACATGCGGGACTTTACAGTCAGTATAGTAACACATGCGGCACTTTACAGTCAGTATAGTAACACATGCGGCACTTTACAGTTAGTATAGTAACACATGCGGCACTTTACAGTCAGTATAGTAATGCCCGCTGCACTTTACAGTCAGTATAGTTACGCATGCTGCACTTTACAGTCAGTATAGTAAAGCATGCTGCTCTTTACAGTCAGTATAGTAACACACGCTGCACTTTACAGTCAGTATAGTAACGCACGCTGCACTTTACAGTCAGTATAGTAACACATGCAGCACTTTACAGTCAGTATAGTAACACATGCGGCACTTTACAGTCAGTATAGTAACACATGCGGCACTTTACAGTCAGTATAGTAACACATGCGGCACTTTACAGTCAGTATAGTAATGCACGCTGCACTTTACAGTCAGTATAGTAACGCACGCTGCACTTTACAGTCAGTATAGTAACACATGCGGCACTTTACAGTCAGTATAGTAACACATGCGGCACTTTACAGTCAGTATAGTAACACATGCGGCACTTTACAGTCAGTATAGTAACACATGCGGCACTTTACAGTCAGTATAGTAATGCACGCTGCACTTTACAGTCAGTATAGTAACGCACGCTGCACTTTACAGTCAGTATAGTAACACATGCGGCACTTTACAGTCAGTATAGTAACACATGCGGCACTTTACAGTCAGTATAGTAACACATGCGGCACTTTACAGTCAGTATAGTAACACATGCTGCTCTTTACAGTCAGTATAGTAATGCACGCTGCACTTTACAGTCAGTATAGTAACACACGCTGCACTTTACAGTCAGTATAGTAACACATGCGGCACTTTACAGTCAGTATAGTAACACATGCGGCACTTTACAGTCAGTATAGTAACACATGCGGCACTTTACAGTCAGTATAGTAATGCACGCTGCACTTTACAGTCAGTATAGTAACGCACGCTGCACTTTACAGTCAGTATAGTAACACATGCGGCACTTTACAGTCAGTATAGTAACACATGCGGCACTTTACAGTCAGTATAGTAACACATGCGGCACTTTACAGTCAGTATAGTAACACATGCGGCACTTTACAGTCAGTATAGTAATGCACGCTGCACTTTACAGTCAGTATAGTAACGCACGCTGCACTTTACAGTCAGTATAGTAACACATGCGCCACTTTACAGTCAGTATAGTAACACATGCGGCACTTTACAGTCAGTATAGTAACACATGCTGCTCTTTACAGTCAGTATAGTAAAGCATGCTGCTCTTTACAGTCAGTATAGTAACACACGCTGCACTTTACAGTCAGTATAGTAACGCACGCTGCACTTTACAGTCAGTATAGTAACACATGCGGCACTTTACAGTCAGTATAGTAACACATGCGGCACTTTACAGTCAGTATAGTAACACATGCGGCACTTTACAGTCAGTATAGTAACACATGCGGCACTTTACAGTCAGTATAGTAATGCACGCTGCACTTTACAGTCAGTATAGTAACGCACGCTGCACTTTACAGTCAGTATAGTAACGCACACTGCACTTTACAGTCAGTATAGTAACACATGCGGCACTCTACAGTCAGTATAGTAACACATGCGGCACTTTACAGTCAGTATAGTAACACATGCGGCACTTTACAGTCAGTATAGTAACATATGCTGCTCTTTACAGTCAGTATAGTAACACATGCGGCACTTTACAGTCAGTATAGTAATGCCTGCTTCACTTTACAGTCAGTATAGTAAAGCATGCTGCTCTTTACAGTCAGTATAGTAACACACGCTGCACTTTACAGTCAGTATAGTAACGCACGCTGAACTTTACAGTCAGTATAGTAAAGCATGCTGCTCTTTACAGTCAGTATAGTAACACACGCTGCACTTTACAGTCAGTATAGTAACGCACGCTGCACTTTACAGTCAGTATAGTAACACATGCGGCACTTTACAGTCAGTATAGTAACACATGCGGCACTTTACAGTCAGTATAGTAACACATGCGGCACTTTATAGTCAGTATAGTAACGCACGCTGCACTTTACAGTCAGTATAGTAACGCACGCTGCACTTTACAGTCAGTATAGTAACACATGCGGCACTTTACAGTCAGTATAGTAACACATGCGGCACTTTACAGTCAGTATAGTAACACATGCGGCACTTTACAGTCAATATAGTAACACATGCGGCACTTTACAGTCAGTATAGTAACACATGCTGCTCTTTACAGTCAGTATAGTAACGCACGCTGCACTTTACAGTCAGTATAGTAACGCACGCTGCACTTTACAGTCAGTATAGTAACACATGCGGCACTTTACAGTCAGTATAGTAACACATGCGGCACTTTACAGTCAGTATAGTAACACATGCGGCACTTTACAGTCAGTATAGTAACACATGCGGCACTTTACAGTCAGTATAGTAATGCACGCTGCACTTTACAGTCAGTATAGTAACGCACGCTGCACTTTACAGTCAGTATAGTAACACATGCTGCACTTTACAGTCAGTATAGTAACACATGCAGCACTTTACAGTCAGTATAGTAACACATGCGGCACTCTACAGTCAGTATAGTAACACATGCGGCACTTTACAGTCAGTATAGTAACACATGCGGCACTTTACAGTCAGTATAGTAACATATGCTGCTCTTTACAGTCAGTATAGTAACACATGCAGCACTTTACAGTCAGTATAGTAACACCTGCTGCACTTTACAGTCAGTATAGTAAAGCATGCTGCTCTTTACAGTCAGTATAGTAACACACGCTGCACTTTACAGTCAGTATAGTAACGCACGCTGCACTTTAGTCAGTATAGTAACACACGCTGCACTTTACAGTCAGTATAGTAACGCACGCTGCACTTTACAGTCAGTATAGTAAAGCATGCTGCTCTTTACAGTCAGTATAGTAACACACGCTGCACTTTACAGTCAGTATAGTAACGCACGCTGCTCTTTACAGTCAGTATAGTAACACATGCGGCACTTTACAGTCAGTATAGTAACACATGCGGCACTTTACAGTCAGTATAGTAACACATGCGGCACTTTACAGTCAGTATAGTAATGCACGCTGCACTTTACAGTCAGTATAGTAACGCACGCTGCACTTTACAGTCAGTATAGTAACACATGCGGCACTTTACAGTCAGTATAGTAACACATGCGGCACTTTACAGTCAGTATAGTAACACATGCGGCACTTTACAGTCAGTATAGTAACACATGCGGCACTTTACAGTCAGTATAGTAACACATGCGGCACTTTATAGTCAGTATAGTAACGCACGCTGCACTTTACAGTCACTATAGTAACGCACGCTGCACTTTACAGTCAGTATAGTAACACATGCGGCACTTTACAGTCAGTATAGTAACACATGCGGCACTTTACAGTCAGTATAGTAACACATGCGGCACTTTACAGTCAGTATAGTAACACATGCTGCTCTTTACAGTCAGTATAGTAACGCACGCTGCACTTTACAGTCAGTATAGTAACGCACGCTGCACTTTACAGTCAGTATAGTAACACATGCGGCACTTTACAGTCAGTATAGTAACACATGCGGCACTTTACAGTCAGTATAGTAATGCACGCTGCACTTTACAGTCAGTATAGTAACGCACGCTGCACTTTACAGTCAGTATAGTAACACATGCGGCACTTTACAGTCAGTATAGTAACACATGCGGCACTTTACAGTCAGTATAGTAACACATGCGGCACTTTACAGTCAGTATAGTAACACATGCTGCTCTTTACAGTCAGTATAGTAACACATGCGGCACTTTACAGTCAGTATAGTAACACATGCTGCACTTTACAGTCAGTATAGTAACACATGCGGCACTTTACAGTCAGTATAGTAATGCACGCTGCACTTTACAGTCAGTATAGTAACGCACGCTGCACTTTACAGTCAGTATAGTAACACATGTGGCACTTTACAGTCAGTATAGTAACACATGCGGCACTTTACAGTCAGTATAGTAACACATGCGGCACTTTACAGTCAGTATAGTAACACATGCTGCTCTTTACAGTCAGTATAGTAAAGCATGCTGCTCTTTACAGTCAGTATAGTAACACACGTTGCACTTTACAGTCAGTATAGTAACGCACGCTGCTCTTTACAGTCAGTATAGTAACACATGCGGCACTTTACAGTCAGTATAGTAACACATGCGGCACTTTACAGTCAGTATAGTAACACATGCGGCACTTTATAGTCAGTATAGTAACGCACGCTGCACTTTACAGTCACTATAGTAACGCACGCTGCACTTTACAGTCAGTATAGTAACACATGCGGCACTTTACAGTCAGTATAGTAACACATGCGGCACTTTACAGTCAGTATAGTAACACATGCGGCACTTTACAGTCAGTATAGTAACGCATGCTGCTCTTTACAGTCAGTATAGTAACACATGCGGCACTTTACAGTCAGTATAGTAACACATGCGGCACTTTACAGTCAGTATAGTAATGCACGCTGCACTTTACAGTCAGTATAGTAACGCACGCTGCACTTTACAGTCAGTATAGTAACACATGCGGCACTTTACAGTCAGTATAGTAACACACGCTGCACTTTACAGTCAGTATAGTAACACATGCGGCACTTTACAGTCAGTATAGTAACACATGCGGCACTTTACAGTCAGTATAGTAATGCACGCTGCACTTTACAGTCAGTATAGTAACGCACGCTGCACTTTACAGTCAGTATAGTAACACATGCGGCACTTTACAGTCAGTATAGTAACACATGCGGCACTTTACAGTCAGTATAGTAACACATGCGGCACTTTACAGTCAGTATAGTAACACATGCTGCTCTTTACAGTCAGTATAGTAACACATGCGGCACTTTACAGTCAGTATAGTAACACATGCTGCACTTTACAGTCAGTATAGTAACACATGCGGCACTTTACAGTCAGTATAGTAATGCACGCTGCACTTTACAGTCAGTATAGTAACGCACGCTGCACTTTACAGTCAGTATAGTAACACATGTGGCACTTTACAGTCAGTATAGTAACACATGCGGCACTTTACAGTCAGTATAGTAACACATGCGGCACTTTACAGTCAGTATAGTAACACATGCTGCTCTTTACAGTCAGTATAGTAAAGCATGCTGCTCTTTACAGTCAGTATAGTAACACACGCTGCACTTTACAGTCAGTATAGTAACGCACGCTGCACTTTACAGTCAGTATAGTAACACATGCGGCACTTTACAGTCAGTATAGTAACACATGCGGCACTTTACAGTCAGTATAGTAACACATGCGGCACTTTACAGTCAGTATAGTAATGCACGCTGCACTTTACAGTCAGTATAGTAACGCACGCTGCACTTTACAGTCAGTATAGTAACACATGCGGCACTTTACAGTCAATATAGTAACACATGCGGCACTTTACAGTCAGTATAGTAACACATGATGCACTTTAGTCAGTATAGTAACACATGCGGCACTTTACAGTCAGTATAGTGACACATGCGGCACTTTACAGTCAGTATAGTAACACATGCTGCTCTTTACAGTCAGTATAGTAAAGCATGTTGCTCTTTACAGTCAGTATAGTAACACATGCGGCACCTTACAGTCAGTATAGTAACACATGCGGCACTTTACAGTCAGTATAGTAACACACGCTGCACTTTACAGTCAGTATAGTAACACACGCTGCACTTTACAGTCAGTATAGTAACACATGCAGCACTTTACAGTCAGTATAGTAACGCCTGCTGCACTTTACAGTCAGTATAGTAACGCACGCTGCACTTTACAGTCAGTATAGTAACACATGCGGCACTTTACAGTCAGTATAGTAACACATGCGGCACTTTACAGTCAGTATAGTAACATATGCTGCACTTTACAGTCAGTATAGTAACAAATGCTGCACTTTACAGTCAGTATAGTAACACATGCGGCACTTTACAGTCAGTATAGTAACACATGCTGCTCTTTACAGTCAGTATAGTAACGCACGCTGCTCTTTACAGTCAGTATAGTAACGCACGCTGCACTTTACAGTCAGTATAGTAACACATGCGGCACTTTACAGTCAGTATAGTAACGCACGCTGCACTTTACAGTCAGTATAGTAACACATGCTACACTTTACAGTCAGTATAGTAACACATGCGGCACTTTACAGTCAGTATAGTGTGAGAGATAAATGGTTAATGCTCTTATGACTATACAGAATAATGGGTATTTTAGAAAGGTTAAGAGAAGAAATAGTTTGCAGATGCTCTGCCGTCCCTTGAAATTGCAAATAGATGGTGGTCAATCACTTGACCACTCCCCTAAGCATAAAGGAAACATAAGGGAATACCTGGTGCTCCACCAATGAGCTTTTATGGGAAAGGAAGCTGTAAGGCTAGAATATACAGATGACTCATATGTTATGGAATGTTCTTTGTTCGTCTGATGCTATAAGTATGAACGTTGTAGTTCAATAAATTAGAAGTATTACTTTGAGAACTTGGTCTCAGTGTGTCTTTACTTCTCCGAGCTCGCACCCCCCCCCACCTGATTTGAACCTGCATAGATGATCAAGGCGTAAAGTGACCCCATTGCGATCACAATAGTAACACATGCGGCACTTTACAGTCAGTATAGTAACACATGCGGCACTTTACAGTCAGTATAGTAACACATGCGGCACTTTACAGTCAGTATAGAACACATGCTGCACTTTACAGTCAGTATTGTAACACATGCTGGACTTTACAGTCAGTATAGTAACACATGCTGCACTTTACGGTCAGTATAGTAACACATGCTGCACTTTACAGTCAGTATAGTAACACATGCGGCACTTTACAGTCAGTATAGTAACGCATGCTGCACTTTACAGTCAGTATAGTAACACATGTGGCACTTTACAGACAGTATAGTAACACATGCGGCACTTTACAGTCAGTATAGTAACACACGCTGCACTTTACAGTCAGTATAGTAACACATGCAGCACTTTACAGTCAGTATAGTAACACATGCTGCACTTTACAGTCAGTATAGTAACACATGCGGCACTTTAAAGTCAGTATAGTAACGCACGTTGCACTTTACAGTCAGTATAGTAACACATGCTGCACTTTACAGTCAGTATAGTAACACATGCGGCACTTTACAGTCAGTATAGTAACACATGCAGCACTTTACAGTCAGTAAAGTAACACATGCTGCTCTTTACAGTCAGTATAGTAACACATGCAGCACTTTACAGTCAGTATAGTAACGCACGCTGCACTTTACAGTCAGAATAGTAACACATGCGGCACTTTACAGTCAGTATAGTAACACATGCAGCACTTTACAGTCAGTTTAGTAACGCACGCTGCACTTTACAGTCAGTATAGTAACACATGCGGCACTTTACAGTCAGTATAGTAATGCACGCTGCACTTTACAGTCAGTATAGTAAAACATGCGGCACTTTACAGTCAGTATAGTAACACATGCGGCACTTTACAGTCAGTATAGTAACACATGCGGCACTTTACAGTCAGTATAGTAACACATGCGGCACTTTACAGTCAGTATAGTAATGCACGCTGCACTTTACAGTCAGTATAGTAACGCACGCTGCACTTTACAGTCAGTATAGTAAAGCATGCTGCTCTTTACAGTCAGTATAGTAACACACGCTGCACTTTACAGTCAGTATAGTAACGCACGCTGCACTTTACAGTCAGTATAGTAACACATGCAGCACTTTACAGTCAGTATAGTAACACATGCGGCACTTTACAGTCAGTATAGTAACACATGCAACACTTTACAGTCAGTATAGTAACACATGCGGCACTTTACAGTCAGTATAGTAATGCACGCTGCACTTTACCGTCAGTATAGTAACGCACGCTGCACTTTACAGTCAGTATAGTAACACATACGGCACTTTACAGTCAGTATAGTAACACATGCGGCACATTACAGTCAGTATAGTAACACATGCGGCACTTTACAGTCAGTATAGTAACACATGCTGCTCTTTACAGTCAGTATAGTAAAGCATGCTGCTCTTTACAGTCAGTATAGTAACACACGCTGCACTTTACAGTCAGTATAGTAACGCACGCTGCACTTTACAGTCAGTATAGTAACACATGCGGCACTTTACAGTCAGTATAGTAACACATGCGGCACTTTACAGTCAGTATAGTAACACATGCGGCACTTTACAGTCAGTATAGTAACACATGTGGCACTTTACAGTCAGTATAGTAATGCACGCTGCACTTTACAGTCAGTATAGTAACGCACGCTGCACTTTACAGTCAGTATAGTAACGCACACTGCACTTTACAGTCAGTATAGTAACACATGCGACACTCTACAGTCAGTATAGTAACACATGCGGCACTTTACAGTCAGTATAGTAACACATGCGGCACTTTACAGTCAGTATAGTAAAGCATGCTGCTCTTTACAGTCAGTATAGTAACACATGCGGCACTTTACAGTCAGTATAGTAACACATGCGGCACTTTACAGTCAGTATAGTAACACATGCGGCACTTTACAGTCAGTATAGTAACGCCTGCTGCACTTTACAGTCAGTATAGTAAAGCATGCTGCTCTTTACAGTCAGTATAGTAACACACGCTGCACTTTACAGTCAGTATAGTAACGCACGCTGCACTTTACAGTCAGTATAGTAAAGCATGCTGCTCTTTACAGTCAGTATAGTAACACACGCTGCACTTTACAGTCAGTATAGTAACGCACGCTGCACTTTACAGTCAGTATAGTAACACATGCGGCACTTTACAGTCAGTATAGTAACACATGCGGCACTTTACAGTCAGTATAGTAACACATGCGGCACTTTATAGTCAGTATAGTAACGCACGCTGCACTTTACAGTCAGTATAGTAACGCACGCTGCACTTTACAGTCAGTATAGTAACACATGCAGCACTTTACAGTCAGTATAGTAACACATGCGGCACTTTACAGTCCGTATAGTAACACATGCGGCACTTTACAGTCAGTATAGTAACACATGCTGCTCTTTACAGTCAGTATAGTAACGCACGCTGCACTTTACAGTCAGTATAGTAACGCACGCTGCACTTTACAGTCAGTATAGTAACACATGCGGCACTTTACAGTCAGTATAGTAACACATGCGGCACTTTACAGTCAGTATAGTAACACATGCGGCACTTTACAGTCAGTATAGTAACACATGCTGCTCTTTACAGTCAGTATAGTAAAGCATGCTGCTCTTTACAGTCAGTATAGTAACACATGCGGCACTTTACAGTCAGTATAGTAACACATGCGGCACTTTACAGTCAGTATAGTAACACATGCGGCACTTTACAGTCAGTATAGTAACACATGCTGCTCTTTACAGTCAGTATAGTAAAGCATGCTGCTCTTTACAGTCAGTATAGTAACACATGCAGCACTTTACAGTAAGTATAGTAACACACGCTGCACTTTACAGTCAGTATAGTAACGCACGCTGCACTTTACAGTCAGTATAGTAAAGCATGCTGCTCTTTACAGTCAGTATAGTAACACACGCTGCACTTTACAGTCAGTATAGTAACACATGCTGCACTTTACAGTCAGTATAGTAACACATGCTGCACTTTACAGTCAGTATAGTAACACATGCGGCACTTTACAGTCAGTATAGTAACACATGCGGCACTTTACAGTCAGTATAGTAACACATGCGCCACTTTACAGTCAGTATAGTAACACATGCGCCACTTTACAGTCAGTATAGTAACACATGCGCCACTTTACAGTCAGTATAGTAACACATGCGGCACTTTACAGTTAGTATAGTAACACATGCGGCACTTTACAGTCAGTATAGTAACACATGCGGCACTTTACAGTCAGTATAGTAACGCACGCTGCACTTTACAGTCAGTATAGTAACACATGCGGCACTTTACAGTCAGTATAGTAACACATGCGGCACTTTACAGTCAGTATAGTAACACATGCGGCACTTTACAGTCAGTATAGTAACACATGCTGCTCTTTACAGTCAGTATAGTAACGCACGCTGCACTTTACAGTCAGTATAGTAACGCACGCTGCACTTTACAGTCAGTATAGTAACACATGCGGCACTTTACAGTCAGTATAGTAACACATGCGGCACTTTACAGTCAGTATAGTAACACATGCGGCACTTTACAGTCAGTATAGTAATGCACGCTGCACTTTACAGTCAGTATAGTAACGCACGCTGCACTTTACAGTCAGTATAGTAACACATGCGGCACTTTACAGTCAGTGTAGTAACACATGCGGCACTTTACAGTCAGTATAGTAACACATGCGGCACTTTACAGTCAGTATAGTAACGCATGCTGCTCTTTACAGTCAGTATAGTAACACATGCGGCACTTTACAGTCAGTATAGTAACACATGCGGCACTTTACAGTCAGTATAGTAACGCACGCTGCACTTTACAGTCAGTATAGTAAAGCATGCTGCTCTTTACAGTCAGTATAGTAACATACGCGGCACTTTACAGTCAGTATAGTAACACATGCTGCTCTTTACAGTCAGTATAGTAACACACGCTGCACTTTACAGTCAGTATAGTAACACATGCTGCACTTTACAGTCAGTATAGTAACACATGCTGCACTTTACAGTCAGTATAGTAACACATGCGGCACTTTACAGTCAGTATAGTAAAGCATGCTGCTCTTTACAGTCAGTATAGTAAGACATGCGGCACTTTACAGTAAGTATAGTAACACATGCGGCACTTTACAGTCAGTATAGTAACACATGCGGCACTTTACAGTCAGTATAGTAATGCACGCTGCACTTTACAGTCAGTATAGTAAAGCATGCTGCTCTTTACAGTCAGTATAGTAACACATGCGGCACTTTACAGTCAGTATAGTAACACATGCGGCACTTTACAGTCAGTATAGTAACACATGCGGCACTTTACAGTCAGTATAGTAATGCACGCTGCACTTTACAGTCAGTATAGTAACGCACGCTGCACTTTACAGTCAGTATAGTAACACATGCGGCACTTTACAGTCAGTATAGTAACACATGCGGCACTTTACAGTCAGTATAGTAACACATGCGGCACTTTACAGTCAGTATAGTAACGCATGCTGCTCTTTACAGTCAGTATAGTAACACATGCGGCACTTTACAGTCAGTATAGTAACACATGCGGCACTTTACAGTCAGTATAGTAACGCACGCTGCACTTTACAGTCAGTATAGTAAAGCATGCTGCTCTTTACAGTCAGTATAGTAACATACGCGGCACTTTACAGTCAGTATAGTAACACATGCTGCTCTTTACAGTCAGTATAGTAACACACGCTGCACTTTACAGTCAGTATAGTAACACATGCTGCACTTTACAGTCAGTATAGTAACACATGCTGCACTTTACAGTCAGTATAGTAACACATGCGGCACTTTACAGTCAGTATAGTAAAGCATGCTGCTCTTTACAGTCAGTATAGTAACACATGCGGCACTTTACAGTAAGTATAGTAACACACGCTGCACTTTACAGTCAGTATAGTAACGCACGCTGCACTTTACAGTCAGTATAGTAAAGCATGCTGCTCTTTACAGTCAGTATAGTAACACACGCTGCACTTTACAGTTAGTATAGTAACACACGCTGCACTTTACAGTCAGTATAGTAACACATGCTGCACTTTACAGTCAGTATAGTAACACATGCGGCACTTTACAGTCAGTATAGTAACACATGCGGCACTTTACAGTCAGTATAGTAACACATGCGGCACTTTACAGTCAGTGTAGTAACACATGCGCCACTTTACAGTCAGTATAGTAACACATGCGGCACTTTACAGTCAGTATAGTAACACATGCGGCACTTTACAGTCAGTATAGTAACACATGCGGCACTTTACAGTCAGTATAGTAACACATGCGGCACTTTACAGTCAGTATAGTAACGCACGCTGCACTTTACAGTCAGTATAGTAACGCACGCTGCACTTTACAGTCAGTATAGTAACGCACGCTGCACTTTACAGTCAGTATAGTAACGCACGCTGCACTTTACAGTCAGTATAGTAACACATGCGGCACTTTACAGTCAGTATAGTAACCCATGCGGCACTTTACAGTCAGTATAGTAACACATGCTGCTCTTTACAGTCAGTATAGTAACACATGCGGCACTTTACAGTCAGTATAGTAACACATGCAGCACTTTACAGTCAGTATAGTAACACATGCGGCACTTTACAGTCACTATAGTAATGCACGCTGCACTTTACAGTCAGTATAGTAACGCACGCTGCACTTTACAGTCAGTATAGTAACACATGCGGCACTTTACAGTCAGTATAGTAACACATGCGGCACTTTACAGTCAGTATAGTAACACATGCGGCACTTTACAGTCAGTATAGTAACACATGCTGCTCTTTACAGTCAGTATAGTAAGGCATGCTGCTCTTTACAGTCAGTATAGTAACACATGCTGCACTTTACAGTCAGTATAGTAACACACGCTGCACTTTACAGTCAGTATAGTAACACATGCGGCACTTTACAGTCAGTATAGTAACACATGCGGCACTTTACAGTCAGTATAGTAAAGCATGCTGCTCTTTACAGTCAGTATAGTAACACATGCGGCACTTTACAGTCAGTATAGTAAAGCCTGCTGCACTTTACAGTCAGTATAGTAAAGCATGCTGCTCTTTACAGTCAGTATAGTAACACATGCGGCACTTTACAGTAAGTATAGTAACACACGCTGCACTTTACAGTCAGTATAGTAACGCACGCTGCACTTTACAGTCAGTATAGTAAAGCATGCTGCTCTTTACAGTCAGTATAGTAACACACGCTGCACTTTACAGTCAGTATAGTAACGCACGCTGCACTATACAGTCAGTATAGTAACACATGCGGCACTTTACAGTCAGTATAGTAACACATGCGGCACTTTACAGTCAGTATAGTAACACATGCGGCACTTTACAGTCAGTATAGTAACACATGCGGCACTTTATAGTCAGTATAGTAACGCACGCTGCACTTTACAGTCAGTATAGTAACGCACGCTGCACTTTACAGTTAGTATAGTAACACATGCGGCACTTTACAGTCAGTATAGTAACACATGCGGCACTTTACAGTCAGTATAGTAACACATGCGGCACTTTACAGTCAGTATAGTAACACATGCTGCTCTTTACAGTCAGTATAGTAACGCACGCTGCACTTTACAGTCAGTATAGTAACGCACGCTGCACTTTACAGTCAGTATAGTAACACATGCGGCACTTTACAGTCAGTATAGTAACACATGCGGCACTTTACAGTCAGTATAGTAACACATGCGGCACTTTACAGTCAGTATAGTAACACATGCGGCACTTTACAGTCAGTATAGTAATGCACGCTGCACTTTACAGTCAGTATAGTAACGCACGCTGCACTTTACAGTCAGTATAGTAACGCACGCTGCACTTTACAGTCAGTATAGTAACGCATGCAGCACTTTACAGTCAGTATAGTAACACATGCAGCACTTTACAGTCAGTATAGTAACACATGCAGCACTTTACAGTCAGTATAGTAACACATGCGGCACTTTACAGTCAGTATAGTAATGCACGCTGCACTTTACAGTCAGTATAGTAACGCACGCTGCACTTTACAGTCAGTATAGTAACACATGCGGCACTTTACAGTCAGTATAGTAACACATGCGGCACTTTACAGTCAGTATAGTAACACATGCGGCACTTTACAGTCAGTATAGTAACACATGCTGCTCTTTACAGTCAGTATAGTAACGCACGCTGCACTTTACAGTCAGTATAGTAACACATGCGACACTTTACAGTCAGTATAGTAACACATGCGGCACTTTACAGTCAGTATAGTAACACATGCGGCACTTTACTGTCAGTATAGTAACGCATGCGGCACTTTACAGTCAGTATAGTAATGCACGCTGCACTTTACAGTCAGTATAGTAACGCACGCTGCACTTTACAGTCAGTATAGTAACACATGCGGCACTTTACAGTCAGTATAGTAACACATGTGGCACTTTACAGTCAGTATAGTAACACATGCGGCACTTTACAGTCAGTATAGTAACACATGCGGCACTTTACAGTCAGTATAGTAACACATGCTGCACTTTACAGTCAGTATAGTAACACATGCGGCACTTTACAGTCAGTATAGTAACACATGCGGCACTTTACAGTCAGTATAGTAACACATGCTGCTCTTTACAGTCAGTATAGTAAAGCATGCTGCTCTTTACAGTCAGTATAGTAACACATGCGGCACCTTACAGTCAGTATAGTAACACATGCGGCACTTTACAGTCAGTATAGTAACACACGCTGCACTTTACAGTCAGTATAGTAACACACGCTGCACTTTACAGTCAGTATAGTAACACATGCGGCACTTTACAGTCAGTATAGTAACACATTTGGCACTTTACAGTCAGTATAGTAACGCACGCTGCACTTTACAGTCAGTATAGTAACACATGCGGCACTTTACAGTCAGTATAGTAACACATGCGGCACTTTACAGTCAGTATAGTAACACATGCGGCACTTTACAGTCAGTATAGTAATGCACGCTGCACTTTACAGTCAGTATAGTAACGCACGCTGCACTTTACAGTCAGTATAGTAACGCACGCTGCACTTTACAGTCAGTATAGTAACACATGCTGCACTTTACAGTCAGTATAGTAACACATGCGGCACTTTACAGTCAGTATAGTAACACATGCGGCACTTTACAGTCAGTATAGTAACACATGCAGCACTTTACAGTCAGTATAGTAACACATGCGGCACTTTACAGTCAGTATAGTAACACATGCGGCACTTTACAGTCAGTATAGTAACGCCTGCTGCACTTTACAGTCAGTATAGTAACGCCTGCTGCACTTTACAGTCAGTATAGTAACGCCTGCTGCACTTTACAGTCAGTATAGTAACACATGCGGCACTTTACAGTCAGTATAGTAACACATGCTGCACTTTACAGTCAGTATAGTAACACATGCGGCACTTTACAGTCAGTATAGTAATGCCAGCTGCACTTTACAGTCAGTATAGTAACGCACGATGCACTTTACAGTCAGTATAGTAACACATGCACCACTTTACAGTCAGTATAATAACACATGCGGCACTTTACAGTCAGTATAGTAACACACGCGGCAATTTACAGTCAGTATAGTAACGCCTGCTGCACTTTACAGTCAGTATAGTAACACACGCTGCTCTTTACAGTCAGTATAGTAACGCACGCTGCACTTTACAGTCAGTATAGTAACGCACGCTGCACTTTACAGTCAGTATAGTAACATATGCTGCACTTTACAGTCAGTATAGTAACACATGCTGCACTTTACAGTCAGTATAGTTACACATGCGGCACTTTACAGTCAGTATAGTAATGCCTGCTGCACTTTACAGTCAGTATAGTAACGCACGATGCACTTTACAGTCAGTATAGTAACACATGCACCACTTTACAGTCAGTATAATAACACATGCGGCACTTTACAGTCAGTATAGTAACACACGCGGCACTTTACAGTTAGTATAGTAATGCCTGCTGCACTTTACAGTCAGTAAAGTAACACACGCTGCTCTTTACAGTCAGTATAGTAACGCACGCTGCACTTTACAGTCAGTATAGTAACACATGCTGCACTTTACAGTCAGTATAGTAACACATGCGGCACTTTACAGTCAGTATAGTAACACATGCAGCACTTTACAGTCAGTATAGTAACACATGCGGCACTTTACAGTCAGTATAGTAACACATGCGGCACTTTACAGTCAGTATAGTAACGCCTGCTGCACTTTACAGTCAGTATAGTAACGCCTGCTGCACTTTACAGTCAGTATAGTAACGCCTGCTGCACTTTACAGTCAGTATAGTAACACATGCGGCACTTTACAGTCAGTATAGTAACACATGCTGCACTTTACAGTCAGTATAGTAACACATGCGGCACTTTACAGTCAGTATAGTAATGCCAGCTGCACTTTACAGTCAGTATAGTAACGCACGATGCACTTTACAGTCAGTATAGTAACACATGCACCACTTTACAGTCAGTATAATAACACATGCGGCACTTTACAGTCAGTATAGTAACACACGCGGCAATTTACAGTCAGTATAGTAACGCCTGCTGCACTTTACAGTCAGTATAGTAACACACGCTGCTCTTTACAGTCAGTATAGTAACGCACGCTGCACTTTACAGTCAGTATAGTAACGCACGCTGCACTTTACAGTCAGTATAGTAACATATGCTGCACTTTACAGTCAGTATAGTAACACATGCTGCACTTTACAGTCAGTATAGTTACACATGCGGCACTTTACAGTCAGTATAGTAATGCCTGCTGCACTTTACAGTCAGTATAGTAACGCACGATGCACTTTACAGTCAGTATAGTAACACATGCACCACTTTACAGTCAGTATAATAACACATGCGGCACTTTACAGTCAGTATAGTAACACACGCGGCACTTTACAGTTAGTATAGTAATGCCTGCTGCACTTTACAGTCAGTAAAGTAACACACGCTGCTCTTTACAGTCAGTATAGTAACGCACGCTGCACTTTACAGTCAGTATAGTAACACATGCTGCACTTTACAGTCAGTATAGTAACATATGCTGCACTTTACAGTCAGTATAGTAACACATGCTGCACTTTACAGTCAGCATAGTAACACATGCGGCACTTTACAGTCAGCATAGAAACACATGCAGCACTTTACAGTCAGTATAGTAACACATGCGGCACTTTACAGTCAGTATAGTAACACATGCTGCTCTTTACAGTCAGTATAGTAACGCACGCTGCTCTTTACAGTCAGTATAGTAACACACGCTGCTCTTTACAGTCAGTATAGTAACACACGCTGCTCTTTACAGTCAGTATAGTAATGCACGCTGCACTTTACAGTCAGTATAGTAACACATGTCAGTATAGTAACGCACACTGCACTTTACAGTCAGTATAGTAACATATGCTGCACTTTACAGTCAGTATAGTAACACATGCTGCACTTTCCAGTCAGTATAGTAACACATGCGGCACTTTACAGTCAGTATAGTAACACATGCTGCACTTTACAGTCAGTATAGTAACACATGCTGCACTTTCCAGTCAGTATAGTAACACATGCGGCACTTTACAGTCAGTATAGTAACACATGCTGCACTTTCCAGTCAGTATAGTAACACATGCAGCACTTTCCAGTCAGTATAGTAACATATGCTGCACTTTACAGTCAGTATAGTAATGCACGCTGCACTTTACAGTCAGTATAGTAACACATGCGGCACTTTACAGTCGGAATAGTAACACATAAGGCACTTTACAGTCAGTATAGTAACACACGCTGCACTTTACAGTCAGTATAGTAACGCATGCTGCACTTTACAGTCAGTATAGTAACACATGCTGCACTTTACAGTCAGTATAGTAACGCCTGCTGCACTTTACAGTCAGTATAGTAATGCCTGCTGCACTTTACAGTCAGTATAGTAACGCCTGCTGCACTTTACAGTCAGTATAGTAACACATGCGGCACTTTACAGTCAGTATAGTAACACATGATGCACTTTACAGTCAGTATAGTAACACATGCGGCACTTTACAGTCAGTATAGTAACACCTGCTGCACTTTACAGTCGGTATAGTAACGCACGATGCACTTTACAGTCAGTATAGTAACGCACGCTGCACTTTACAGTCAGTATAGTAACATATGCTGCACTTTACAGTCAGTATAGTAACACATGCTGCACTTTCCAGTCAGTATAGTAACACATGCGGCACTTTACAGTCAGTATAGTAACACATGCTGCACTTTACAGTCAGTATACTAACACATGCTGCACTTTCCAGTCAGTATAGTAACACATGCGGCACTTTACAGTCAGTATAGTAACACATGCTGCACTTTCCAGTCAGTATAGTAACACATGCTGCACTTTCCAGTCAGTATAGTAACATATGCTGCACTTTACAGTCAGTATAGTAACACATGCTGCACTTTCCAGTCAGTATAGTAACACATGCGGCACTTTACAGTCAGTATAGTAACACATGCTGCTCTTTACAGTCAGTATAGTAACGCACGCTGCTCTTTACAGTCTGTATAGTAATGCACGCTGCACTTTACAGTCAGTATAGTAACACAAGCTGCACTTTACAGTCAGTATAGTAACACATGCAGCACTTTACAGTCAATATAGTAACGCACGCTGCACTTTACAGTCAGTATAGTAACACATGCTGCACTTTACAGTCAGTATAGTAACACATGCGGCACTTTACAGTCAGTATAGTAACGCACGCTGCACTTTACAGTCAGTATAGTAACACATGCTGCACTTTACAGTCAGTATAGTAACACATGCGGCACTTTACAGTCAGTATAGTGTGAGAGATAAATGGTTAATGCTCTTATGACTATACAGAATAATGGGTATTTTAGAAAGGTTAAGAGAAGAAATAGTTTGCAGATGCTCTGCCGTCCCTTGAAATTGCAAACAGATGGTGGTCAATCACTTGACCACTCCCCTAAGCATAAAGGAAACATAAGGGAATACCTGGTGCTCCACCAATGAGCTTTTATGGGAAAGGAAGCTGTAAGGCTAGAATATACAGATGACTCATATGTTATGGAATGTTCTTTGTTCGTCTGATGCTATAAGTATGAACGTTGTAGTTCAATAAATTAGAAGTATTACTTTGAGAACTTGGTCTCAGTGTGTCTTTACTTCTCCGAGCTCGCACCCCCCCCCCACCTGATTTGAACCTGCATAGATGATCAAGGCGTAAAGTGACCCCATTGCGATCACAATAGTAACACATGCGGCACTTTACAGTCAGTATAGTAACACATGCGGCACTTTACAGTCAGTATAGTAACACATGCAGCACTTTACAGTCAGTATAGTAACACATGCTGCACTTTACAGTCAGTATAGTAACACATGCTGCACTTTACGGTCAGTATAGTAACACATGCGGCACTTTAGTCAGTATAGTAACACATGCTGCACTTTACCGTCAGTATAGTAACACATGCGACACTTTACAGTCAGTATAGTAACGCACGCTGCACTTTACAGTCAGTATAGTAACACATGCGGCACTTTACAGTCAGTATAGTAACACATGCGGCACTTTAAGTCAGTATAGTAACACACGCTGCACTTTACAGTCAGTATAGTAACACATGCGGCACTTTACAGTCAGTATAGTAACGCACGCTGCACTTTACAGTCAGTATAGTAACACATGCTGCACTTTACAGTCAGTATAGTAACACATGCGGCACTTTACAGTCAGTATAGTAACGCACGCTGCACTTTACAGTCAGTATAGTAACACATGCTGCACTTTACAGTCAGTATAGTAACACATGCGGCACGTTAAAGTCAGTATAGTAACACATGCGGCACTTTACAGTCAGTAAAGTAACACATGCTGCTCTTTACAGTCAGTATAGTAACACATGCGGCACTTTACAGTCAGTATAGTAACGCACGCTGCACTTTACAGTCAGTATAGTAACACATGCGGCACTTTACAGTCAGTATAGTAACACATGCAGCACTTTACAGTCAGTATAGTAACGCACGCTGCACTTTACAGTCAGTATAGTAACACATGCGGTACTTTACAGTCAGTATAGTAACGCCTGCTGCACTTTACAGTCAGCATAGTAATGCCTGCTGCACTTTACAGTCAGTATAGTAACGCCTGCTGCACTTTACAGTCAGTATAGTAACACATGTCAGTATAGTAACGCACGCTGCACTTTACAGTCAGTATAGTAACATATGCTGCACTTTACAGTCAGTATAGTAACACATGCTGCACTTTCCAGTCAGTATAGTAACACATGCGGCACTTTACAGTCAGTATAGTAACACATGCTGCACTTTACAGTCAGTATAGTAACACATGCTGCACTTTCCAGTCAGTATAGTAACACATGCGGCACTTTACAGTCAGTATAGTAACACATGCTGCACTTTCCAGTCAGTATAGTAACACATGCTGCACTTTCCAGTCAGTATAGTAACATATGCTGCACTTTACAGTCAGTATAGTAATGCACGCTGCACTTTACAGTCAGTATAGTAACACATGCGGCACTTTACAGTCGGTATAGTAACACATAAGGCACTTTACAGTCAGTATAGTAACACACGCTGCACTTTACAGTCAGTATAGTAACGCATGCTGCACTTTACAGTCAGTATAGTAACACATGCTGCACTTTACAGTCAGTATAGTAACGCCTGCTGCACTTTACAGTCAGTATAGTAATGCCTGCTGCACTTTACAGTCAGTATAGTAACGCCTGCTGCACTTTACAGTCAGTATAGTAACACATGCGGCACTTTACAGTCAGTATAGTAACACATGATGCACTTTACAGTCAGTATAGTAACACATGCGGCACTTTACAGTCAGTATAGTAACACCTGCTGCACTTTACAGTCGGTATAGTAACGCACGATGCACTTTACAGTCAGTATAGTAACGCACGCTGCACTTTACAGTCAGTATAGTAACATATGCTGCACTTTACAGTCAGTATAGTAACACATGCTGCACTTTCCAGTCAGTATAGTAACACATGCGGCACTTTACAGTCAGTATAGTAACACATGCTGCACTTTACAGTCAGTATACTAACACATGCTGCACTTTCCAGTCAGTATAGTAACACATGCGGCACTTTACAGTCAGTATAGTAACACATGCTGCACTTTCCAGTCAGTATAGTAACACATGCTGCACTTTCCAGTCAGTATAGTAACATATGCTGCACTTTACAGTCAGTATAGTAACACATGCTGCACTTTCCAGTCAGTATAGTAACACATGCGGCACTTTACAGTCAGTATAGTAACACATGCTGCTCTTTACAGTCAGTATAGTAACGCACGCTGCTCTTTACAGTCAGTATAGTAATGCACGCTGCACTTTACAGTCAGTATAGTAACACAAGCTGCACTTTACAGTCAGTATAGTAACACATGCAGCACTTTACAGTCAATATAGTAACGCACGCTGCACTTTACAGTCAGTATAGTAACACATGCTGCACTTTACAGTCAGTATAGTAACACATGCAGCACTTTACAGTCAGTATAGTAACGCACGCTGCACTTTAAAGTCAGTATAGTAACACATGCGGCACTTTACAGTCAGTAAAGTAACACATGCTGCTCTTTACAGTCAGTATAGTAACACATGCGGCACTTTACAGTCAGTATAGTAACGCACGCTGCACTTTACAGTCAGTATAGTAACACATGCGGCACTTTACAGTCAGTATAGTAACACATGCAGCACTTTACAGTCAGTATAGTAACGCACGCTGCACTTTACAGTCAGTATAGTAACACATGCGGTACTTTACAGTCAGTATAGTAACGCCTGCTGCACTTTACAGTCAGCATAGTAATGCCTGCTGCACTTTACAGTCAGTATAGTAACGCCTGCTGCACTTTACAGTCAGTATAGTAACACATGTCAGTATAGTAACGCACGCTGCACTTTACAGTCAGTATAGTAACATATGCTGCACTTTACAGTCAGTATAGTAACACATGCTGCACTTTCCAGTCAGTATAGTAACACATGCGGCACTTTACAGTCAGTATAGTAACACATGCTGCACTTTACAGTCAGTATAGTAACACATGCTGCACTTTACAGTCAGTATAGTAACACATGCGGCACTTTACAGTCAGTATAGTAACACATGCTGCACTTTCCAGTCAGTATAGTAACACATGCTGCACTTTCCAGTCAGTATAGTAACATATGCTGCACTTTACAGTCAGTATAGTAATGCACGCTGCACTTTACAGTCAGTATAGTAACACATGCGGCACTTTACAGTCGGTATAGTAACACATAAGGCACTTTACAGTCAGTATAGTAACACACGCTGCACTTTACAGTCAGTATAGTAACGCATGCTGCACTTTACAGTCAGTATAGTAACACATGCTGCACTTTACAGTCAGTATAGTAACGCCTGCTGCACTTTACAGTCAGTATAGTAATGCCTGCTGCACTTTACAGTCAGTATAGTAACGCCTGCTGCACTTTACAGTCAGTATAGTAACACATGCGGCACTTTACAGTCAGTATAGTAACACATGATGCACTTTACAGTCAGTATAGTAACACATGCGGCACTTTACAGTCAGTATAGTAACACCTGCTGCACTTTACAGTCGGTATAGTAACGCACGATGCACTTTACAGTCAGTATAGTAACGCACGCTGCACTTTACAGTCAGTATAGTAACATATGCTGCACTTTACAGTCAGTATAGTAACACATGCTGCACTTTCCAGTCAGTATAGTAACACATGCGGCACTTTACAGTCAGTATAGTAACACATGCTGCACTTTACAGTCAGTATACTAACACATGCTGCACTTTCCAGTCAGTATAGTAACACATGCGGCACTTTACAGTCAGTATAGTAACACATGCTGCACTTTCCAGTCAGTATAGTAACACATGCTGCACTTTCCAGTCAGTATAGTAACATATGCTGCACTTTACAGTCAGTATAGTAACACATGCTGCACTTTCCAGTCAGTATAGTAACACATGCGGCACTTTACAGTCAGTATAGTAACACATGCTGCTCTTTACAGTCAGTATAGTAACGCACGCTGCTCTTTACAGTCAGTATAGTAATGCACGCTGCACTTTACAGTCAGTATAGTAACACAAGCTGCACTTTACAGTCAGTATAGTAACACATGCAGCACTTTACAGTCAATATAGTAACGCACGCTGCACTTTACAGTCAGTATAGTAACACATGCGGCACTTTACAGTCAGTATAGTAACGCACGCTGCACTTTACAGTCAGTATAGTAACACATGCTGCACTTTACAGTCAGTATAGTAACACATGCGGCACTTTACAGTCAGTATAGTGTGAGAGATAAATGGTTAATGCTCTTATGACTATACAGAATAATGGGTATTTTAGAAAGGTTAAGAGAAGAAATAGTTTGCAGATGCTCTGCCGTCCCTTGAAATTGCAAACAGATGGTGGTCAATCACTTGACCACTCCCCTAAGCATAAAGGAAACATAAGGGAATACCTGGTGCTCCACCAATGAGCTTTTATGGGAAAGGAAGCTGTAAGGCTAGAATATACAGATGACTCATATGTTATGGAATGTTCTTTGTTCGTCTGATGCTATAAGTATGAACGTTGTAGTTCAATAAATTAGAAGTATTACTTTGAGAACTTGGTCTCAGTGTGTCTTTACTTCTCCGAGCTCGCACCCCCCCCCCACCTGATTTGAACCTGCATAGATGATCAAGGCGTAAAGTGACCCCATTGCGATCACAATAGTAACACATGCGGCACTTTACAGTCAGTATAGTAACACATGCGGCACTTTACAGTCAGTATAGTAACACATGCAGCACTTTACAGTCAGTATAGTAACACATGCTGCACTTTACAGTCAGTATAGTAACACATGCTGCACTTTACAGTCAGTATAGTAACACATGCTGCACTTTACGGTCAGTATAGTAACACATGCGGCACTTTAGTCAGTATAGTAACACATGCTGCACTTTACCGTCAGTATAGTAACACATGCGACACTTTACAGTCAGTATAGTAACGCACGCTGCACTTTACAGTCAGTATAGTAACACATGCGGCACTTTACAGTCAGTATAGTAACACATGCGGCACTTTAAGTCAGTATAGTAACACACGCTGCACTTTACAGTCAGTATAGTAACACATGCGGCACTTTACAGTCAGTATAGTAACGCACGCTGCACTTTACAGTCAGTATAGTAACACATGCTGCACTTTACAGTCAGTATAGTAACACATGCGGCACTTTACAGTCAGTATAGTAACGCACGCTGCACTTTACAGTCAGTATAGTAACACATGCTGCACTTTACAGTCAGTATAGTAACACATGCGGCACGTTAAAGTCAGTATAGTAACACATGCGGCACTTTACAGTCAGTAAAGTAACACATGCTGCTCTTTACAGTCAGTATAGTAACACATGCGGCACTTTACAGTCAGTATAGTAACGCACGCTGCACTTTACAGTCAGTATAGTAACACATGCGGCACTTTACAGTCAGTATAGTAACACATGCAGCACTTTACAGTCAGTATAGTAACGCACGCTGCACTTTACTGTCAGTATAGTAACACATGCGGTACTTTACAGTCAGTATAGTAACGCCTGCTGCACTTTACAGTCAGTATAGTAATGCCTGCTGCACTTTACAGTCAGTATAGTAACGCCTGCTGCAATTTACAGTCAGTATAGTAACACATGCGGCACTTTACAGTCAGTATAGTAACGCATGCTGCACTTTACAGTCAGTATAGTAACACATGCTGCACTTTACAGTCAGTATAGTAACGCCTGCTGCACTTTACAGTCAGTATAGTAATGCCTGCTGCACTTTACAGTCAGTATAGTAACGCCTGCTGCACTTTACAGTCAGTATAGTAACACATGCGGCACTTTACAGTCAGTATAGTAACACATGCTGCATTTTACAGTCAGTAAAGTAACACATGCGGCACTTTACAGTCAGTATAGTAACACACGCGGCATTTTACAGTCAGTATAGTAACACACGCGGCACTTTACAGTCAGTATAGTAACACACGCTGCACTTTACAGTCAGTATAGTAACACACGCGGCACTTTACAGTCAGTATAGTAATGCACGCTGCACTTTACAGTCAGTATAGTAACACATGCGGCACTTTACAGTCAGTATAGTAACACATAAGGCACTTTACAGTCAGTATAGTAACACACGCTGCACTTTACAGTCAGTATAGTAACGCATGCTGCACTTTACAGTCAGTATAGTAACACATGCTGCACTTTACAGTCAGTATAGTAACGCCTGCTGCACTTTACAGTCAGTATAGTAATGCCTGCTGCACTTTACAGTCAGTATAGTAACGCCTGCTGCACTTTACAGTCAGTATAGTAACACATGCGGCACTTTACAGTCAGTATAGTAACACATGATGCACTTTACAGTCAGTATAGTAACACATGCGGCACTTTACAGTCAGTATAGTAACACCTGCTGCACTTTACAGTCGGTATAGTAACGCACGATGCACTTTACAGTCAGTATAGTAACACATGCTGCACTTTACAGTCAGTATAGTAACACATGCTGCTCTTTACAGTCAGTATAGTAACACATGTCAGTATAGTAACGCACGCTGCACTTTACAGTCAGTATAGTAACACATGCTGCACTTTACAGTCAGTATAGTAACATATGCTGCACTTTACAGTCAGTATAGTAACAAATGCTGCACTTTACAGTCAGTATAGTAACACATGCGGCACTTTACAGTCAGTATAGTAACACATGCTGCTCTTTACAGTCAGTATAGTAACACACGCTCCTCTTTACAGTCAGTATAGTAACGCACGCTGCACTTTACAGTCAGTATAGTAACACATGCTGCACTTTACAGTCAGTATAGTAACACATGCGGCACTTTACAGTCAGTATAGTAACGCACGCTGCACTTTACAGTCAGTATAGTAACACATGCTGCACTTTACAGTCAGTATAGTAACACATGCGGCACTTTACAGTCAGTATAGTAACGCACGCTGCACTTTACAGTCAGTATAGTAACACATGCTACACTTTACAGTCAGTATAGTAACACATGCGGCACTTTACAGTCAGTATAGTGTGAGAGATAAATGGTTAATGCTCTTATGACTATACAGAATAATGGGTATTTTAGAAAGGTTAAGAGAAGAAATAGTTTGCAGATGCTCTGCCGTCCCTTGAAATTGCAAATAGATGGTGGTCAATAACTTGACCACGCCCCTAAGCATAAAGGAAACATAAGGGAATACCTGGTGCTCCACCAATGAGCTTTTATGGGAAAGGAAGCTGTAAGGCTAGAATATACAGATGACTCATATGTTATGGAATGTTCTTTGTTCGTCTGATGCTATAAGTATGAACGTTGTAGTTCAATAAATTAGAAGTATTACTTTGAGAACTTGGTCTCAGTGTGTCTTTACTTTTCCGAGCTCGCACCCCCCCCACCTGATTTGAACCTGCATAGATGATCAAGGCGTAAAGTGACCCCATTGCGATCACAATAGTAACACATGCGGCACTTTACAGTCAGTATAGTAACACATGCGGCACTTTACAGTCAGTATAGTAACACATGCGGCACTTTACAGTCAGTATAGAACACATGCTGCACTTTACAGTCAGTATTGTAACACATGCTGCACTTTACAGTCAGTATAGTAACACATGCTGCACTTTACGGTCAGTATAGTAACACATGCTGCACTTTACAGTCAGTATAGTAACACATGCGGCACTTTACAGTCAGTATAGTAACGCACGCTGCACTTTACAGTCAGTATAGTAACACATGTGGCACTTTACAGTCAGTATAGTAACACATGCGGCACTTTACAGTCAGTATAGTAACACACGCTGCACTTTACAGTCAGTATAGTAACACATGCAGCACTTTACAGTCAGTATAGTAACGCACGCTGCACTTTACAGTCAGTATAGTAACACATGCTGCACTTTACAGTCAGTATAGTAACACATGCGGCACTTTAAAGTCAGTATAGTAACGCACGCTGCACTTTACAGTCAGTATAGTAACACATGCTGCACTTTACAGTCAGTATAGTAACACATGCGGCACTTTACAGTCAGTATAGTAACACATGCGGCACTTTACAGTCAGTAAAGTAACACATGCTGCTCTTTACAGTCAGTATAGTAACACATGCAGCACTTTACAGTCAGTATAGTAACGCACGCTGCACTTTACAGTCAGAATAGTAACACATGCGGCACTTTACAGTCAGTATAGTAACACATGCAGCACTTTACAGTCAGTATAGTAACGCACGCTGCACTTTACAGTCAGTATAGTAACACATGCGGCACTTTACAGTCAGTATAGTAACGCACGCTGCACTTTACAGTCAGTATAGTAACACATGCGGCACTTTACAGTCAGTATAGTAACACATGCGGCACTTTACAGTCAGTATAGTAACACATGCGGCACTTTACAGTCAGTATAGTAACACATGCGGCACTTTACAGTCAGTATAGTAACGCACGCTGCACTTTACAGTCAGTATAGTAACGCACGCTGCACTTTACAGTCAGTATAGTAAAGCATGCTGCTCTTTACAGTCAGTATAGTAACACACGCTGCACTTTACAGTCAGTATAGTAACGCACGCTGCACTTTACAGTCAGTATAGTAACACATGCGGCACTTTACAGTCAGTATAGTAACACATGCGGCACTTTACAGTCAGTATAGTAACACATGCGGCACTTTACAGTCAGTATAGTAACGCATGCGGCACTTTACAGTCAGTATGGTAACGCACGCTGCACTTTACAGTCAGTATAGTAACGCACGCTGCACTTTACAGTCAGTATAGTAACACATGCGGCACTTTACAGTCAGTATAGTAACACATGCGGCACTTTACAGTCAGTATAGTAACACATGCGGCACTTTACAGTCAGTATAGTAACACATGCTGCTCTTTACAGTCAGTATAGTAAAGCATGCTGCTCTTTACAGTCAGTATAGTAACACACGCTGCACTTTACAGTCAGTATAGTAACGCACGCTGCACTTTACAGTCAGTATAGTAACACATGCGGCACTTTACAGTCAGTATAGTAACACCTGCGGCACTTTACAGTCAGTATAGTAACACATGCGGCACTTTACAGTCAGTATAGTAACACATGCGGCACTTTACAGTCAGTATAGTAATGCACGCTGCACTTTACAGTCAGTATAGTAACGCACGCTGCACTTTACAGTCAGTATAGTAACACATGCGGCACTTTACAGTCAGTATAGTAACACATGCAGCACTTTACAGTCAGTATAGTAACACATGCGGCACTTTACAGTCAGTATAGTAACACATGCGGCACTTTACAGTCAGTATAGTAACACATGCAGCACTTTACAGTCAGTATAGTAATGCACGCTGCACTTTACAGTCAGTATAGTAACGCACGCTGCACTTTACAGTCAGTATAGTAACACATGCGGCACTTTACAGTCAGTATAGTAACACATGTGGCACTTTACAGTCCGTATAGTAACACATGCGGCACTTTACAGTCAGTATAGTAACACATGCTGCTCTTTACAGTCAGTATAGTAAAGCATGCTGCTCTTTACAGTCAGTATAGTAACACACGCTGCACTTTACAGTCAGTATAGTAACGCACGCTGCACTTTACAGTCAGTATAGTAACACATGCGGCACTTTACAGTCAGTATAGTAACACATGCGGCACTTTACAGTCAGTATAGTAACACATGCGGCACTTTACAGTCAGTATAGTAACACATGCGGCACTTTACAGTCAGTATAGTAATGCACGCTGCACTTTACAGTCAGTATAGTAACGCACGCTGCACTTTACAGTCAGTATAGTAACGCACACTGCACTTTACAGTCAGTATAGTAAAGCATGCTGCTCTTTACAGTCAGTATAGTAACGCACGCTGCACTTTACAGTCAGTATAGTAACGCACGCTGCACTTTACAGTCAGTATAGTAACACATGCGGCACTCTACAGTCAGTATAGTAACACATGCGGCACTTTACAGTCAGTATAGTAACACATGCGGCACTTTACAGTCAGTATAGTAACATATGCTGCTCTTTACAGTCAGTATAGTAACACATGCGGCACTTTACAGTCAGTATAGTAACGCCTGCTGCACTTTACAGTCAGTATAGTAAAGCATGCTGCTCTTTACAGTCAGTATAGTAACACACGCTGCACTTTACAGTCAGTATAGTAACGCACGCTGCACTTTACAGTCAGTATAGTAACACACGCTGCACTTTACAGTCAGTATAGTAACGCACGCTGCACTTTACAGTCAGTATAGTAAAGCATGCTGCTCTTTACAGTCAGTATAGTAACACACGCTGCACTTTACAGTCAGTATAGTAACGCACGCTGCACTTTACAGTCAGTATAGTAACACATGCGGCACTTTACAGTCAGTATAGTAACACATGCGGCACTTTACAGTCAGTATAGTAACACATGCGGCACTTTACAGTCAGTATAGTAACACATGCGGCACTTTATAGTCAGTATAGTAACGCACGCTGCACTTTACAGTCAGTATAGTAATGCACGCTGCACTTTACAGTCAGTATAGTAACACATGCGGCACTTTACAGTCAGTATAGTAACACATGCGGCACTTTACAGTCAGTATAGTAACACATGCGGCACTTTACAGTCAGTATAGTAACACATGCTGCTCTTTACAGTCAGTATAGTAACGCACGCTGCACTTTACAGTCAGTATAGTAACGCACGCTGCACTTTACAGTCAGTATAGTAACACATGCGGCACTTTACAGTCAGTATAGTAACACATGCGGCACTTTACAGTCAGTATAGTAACACATGCGGCACTTTACAGTCAGTATAGTAATGCACGCTGCACTTTACAGTCAGTATAGTAACATATGCGGCACTTTACAGTCAGTATAGTAACACATGCGGCACTTTACAGTCAGTATAGTAACACATGCGGAACTTTACAGTCAGTATAGTAACACATGCGGCACTTTACAGTCAGTATAGTAACACATGCTGCTCTTTACAGTCAGTATAGTAACACATGCGGCACTTTACAGTCAGTATAGTAACACATGCGGCATTTTACAGTCAGTATAGTAACACATGCGGCACTTTACAGTCAGTATAGTAATGCACGCTGCACTTTACAATCAGTATAGTAACGCACGCTGCACTTTACAGTCAGTATAGTAACACATGCGGCACTTTACAGTCAGTATAGTAACACATGCGGCACTTTACAGTCAGTATAGTAACACATGCGGCACTTTACAGTCAGTATAGTAACACATGCTGCTCTTTACAGTCAGTATAGTAAAGCATGCTGCTCTTTACAGTCAGTATAGTAACACACGCTGCACTTTACAGTCAGTATAGTAACGCACGCTGCACTTTACAGTCAGTATAGTAACACATGCGGCACTTTACAGTCAGTATAGTAACACATGCGGCACTTTACAGTCAGTATAGTAACACATGCGGCATTTTACAGTCAGTATAGTAACACATGCGGCACTTTACAGTCAGTATAGTAATGCACGCTGCACTTTACAGTCAGTATAGTAACGCACGCTGCACTTTACAGTCAGTATAGTAACACATGCGGCACTTTACAGTCAGTATAGTAACACATGCGGCACTTTACAGTCAGTATAGTAACACATGCGGCACTTTACAGTCAGTATAGTAACACATGCTGCTCTTTACAGTCAGTATAGTAAAGCATGCTGCTCTTTACAGTCAGTATAGTAACACACGCTGCACTTTACAGTCAGTATAGTAACGCACGCTGCACTTTACAGTCAGTATAGTAACACATGCGGCACTTTACAGTCAGTATAGTAACACATGCGGCACTTTACAGTCAGTATAGTAACATATGCTGCTCTTTACAGTCAGTATAGTAACACATGCGGCACTTTACAGTCAGTATAGTAACGCCTGCTGCACTTTACAGTCAGTATAGTAAAGCATGCTGCTCTTTACAGTCAGTATAGTAACACATGCGGCACTTTACAGTAAGTATAGTAACACACGCTGCACTTTACAGTCAGTATAGTAACGCACGCTGCACTTTACAGTCAGTATAGTAAAGCATGCTGCTCTTTACAGTCAGTATAGTAACACACGCTGCACTTTACAGTCAGTATAGTAACGCACGCTGCACTTTACAGTCAGTATAGTAACACATGCGGCACTTTACAGTCAGTATAGTAAAACATGCGGCACTTTACAGTCAGTATAGTAACACATGCGGCACTTTACAGTCAGTATAGTAACACATGCGGCACTTTACAGTCAGTATAGTAACACATGCGGCACTTTACAGTCAGTATAGTAATGCACGCTGCACTTTACAGTCAGTATAGTAACGCACGCTGCACTTTACAGTCAGTATAGTAACACATGCGGCACTTTACAGTCAGTATAGTAACACATGCGGCACTTTACAGTCAGTATAGTAACACATGCGGCACTTTACAGTCAGTATAGTAACACATGCGGCACTTTACAGTCAGTATAGTAACACATGCGGCACTTTACAGTCAGTATAGTAACACATGCGGCACTTTACAGTCAGTATAGTAACACATGCGGCACTTTACAGTCAGTATAGTAACACATGCGGCACTTTACAGTCAGTATAGTAACGCACGCTGCACTTTACAGTCAGTATAGTAACACATGCGGCACTTTACAGTCAGTATAGTAACACATGCGGCACTTTACAGTCAGTATAGTAACACATGCGGCACTTTACAGTCAGTATAGTAATGCACGCTGCACTTTACAGTCAGTATAGTAACATATGCGGCACTTTACAGTCAGTATAGTAACACATGCGGCACTTTACAGTCAGTATAGTAACACATGCGGAACTTTACAGTCAGTATAGTAACACATGCGGCACTTTACAGTCAGTATAGTAACACATGCTGCTCTTTACAGTCAGTATAGTAACACATGCGGCACTTTACAGTCAGTATAGTAACACATGCGGCATTTTACAGTCAGTATAGTAACACATGCGGCACTTTACAGTCAGTATAGTAATGCACGCTGCACTTTACAATCAGTATAGTAACGCACGCTGCACTTTACAGTCAGTATAGTAACACATGCGGCACTTTACAGTCAGTATAGTAACACATGCGGCACTTTACAGTCAGTATAGTAACACATGCGGCACTTTACAGTCAGTATAGTAACACATGCTGCTCTTTACAGTCAGTATAGTAAAGCATGCTGCTCTTTACAGTCAGTATAGTAACACACGCTGCACTTTACAGTCAGTATAGTAACGCACGCTGCACTTTACAGTCAGTATAGTAACACATGCGGCACTTTACAGTCAGTATAGTAACACATGCGGCACTTTACAGTCAGTATAGTAACACATGCGGCATTTTACAGTCAGTATAGTAACACATGCGGCACTTTACAGTCAGTATAGTAATGCACGCTGCACTTTACAGTCAGTATAGTAACGCACGCTGCACTTTACAGTCAGTATAGTAACACATGCGGCACTTTACAGTCAGTATAGTAACACATGCGGCACTTTACAGTCAGTATAGTAACACATGCGGCACTTTACAGTCAGTATAGTAACACATGCTGCTCTTTACAGTCAGTATAGTAAAGCATGCTGCTCTTTACAGTCAGTATAGTAACACACGCTGCACTTTACAGTCAGTATAGTAACGCACGCTGCACTTTACAGTCAGTATAGTAACACATGCGGCACTTTACAGTCAGTATAGTAACACATGCGGCACTTTACAGTCAGTATAGTAACATATGCTGCTCTTTACAGTCAGTATAGTAACACATGCGGCACTTTACAGTCAGTATAGTAACGCCTGCTGCACTTTACAGTCAGTATAGTAAAGCATGCTGCTCTTTACAGTCAGTATAGTAACACATGCGGCACTTTACAGTAAGTATAGTAACACACGCTGCACTTTACAGTCAGTATAGTAACGCACGCTGCACTTTACAGTCAGTATAGTAAAGCATGCTGCTCTTTACAGTCAGTATAGTAACACACGCTGCACTTTACAGTCAGTATAGTAACGCACGCTGCACTTTACAGTCAGTATAGTAACACATGCGGCACTTTACAGTCAGTATAGTAAAACATGCGGCACTTTACAGTCAGTATAGTAACACATGCGGCACTTTACAGTCAGTATAGTAACACATGCGGCACTTTACAGTCAGTATAGTAACACATGCTGCACTTTACAGTCAGTATAGTAACACATGCGGCACTTTACAGTCAGTATAGTAACACATGCGGCACTTTACAGTCAGTATAGTAACACATGCGGCACTTTACAGTCAGTATAGTAACACATGCGGCACTTTACAGTCAGTATAGTAACACATGCGGCACTTTACAGTCAGTATAGTAACACATGCGGCACTTTACAGTCAGTATAGTAACACATGCGGCACTTTACAGTCAGTATAGTAACACATGCGGCACTTTACAGTCAGTATAGTAACACATGCGGCACTTTACAGTCAGTATAGTAACACATGCGGCACTTTACAGTCAGTATAGTAATGCACGCTGCACTTTACAATCAGTATAGTAACGCACGCTGCACTTTACAGTCAGTATAGTAACACATGCGGCACTTTACAGTCAGTATAGTAACACATGCGGCACTTTACAGTCAGTATAGTAACACATGCGGCACTTTACAGTCAGTATAGTAACACATGCTGCTCTTTACAGTCAGTATAGTAAAGCATGCTGCTCTTTACAGTCAGTATAGTAACACACGCTGCACTTTACAGTCAGTATAGTAACGCACGCTGCACTTTACAGTCAGTATAGTAACACATGCGGCACTTTACAGTCAGTATAGTAACACATGCGGCACTTTACAGTCAGTATAGTAACACATGCGCCATTTTACAGTCAGTATAGTAACACATGCGGCACTTTACAGTCAGTATAGTAATGCACGCTGCACTTTACAGTCAGTATAGTAACGCACGCTGCACTTTACAGTCAGTATAGTAACACATGCGGCACTTTACAGTCAGTATAGTAACACATGCGGCACTTTACAGTCAGTATAGTAACACATGCGGCACTTTACAGTCAGTATAGTAACACATGCTGCTCTTTACAGTCAGTATAGTAAAGCATGCTGCTCTTTACAGTCAGTATAGTAACACACGCTGCACTTTACAGTCAGTATAGTAACGCACGCTGCACTTTACAGTCAGTATAGTAACACATGCGGCACTTTACAGTCAGTATAGTAACACATGCGGCACTTTACAGTCAGTATAGTAACATATGCTGCTCTTTACAGTCAGTATAGTAACACATGCGGCACTTTACAGTCAGTATAGTAACGCCTGCTGCACTTTACAGTCAGTATAGTAAAGCATGCTGCTCTTTACAGTCAGTATAGTAACACACGCTGCACTTTACAGTCAGTATAGTAACGCACGCTGCACTTTACAGTCAGTATAGTAAAGCATGCTGCTCTTTACAGTCAGTATAGTAACACACGCTGCACTTTACAGTCAGTATAGTAACGCACGCTGCACTTTACAGTCAGTATAGTAACACATGCGGCACTTTACAGTCAGTATAGTAAAACATGCGGCACTTTACAGTCAGTATAGTAACACATGCGGCACTTTACAGTCAGTATAGTAACACATGCGGCACTTTACAGTCAGTATAGTAACACATGCGGCACTTTACAGTCAGTATAGTAATGCACGCTGCACTTTACAGTCAGTATAGTAACGCACGCTGCACTTTACAGTCAGTATAGTAACACATGCGGCACTTTACAGTCAGTATAGTAACACATGCGGCACTTTACAGTCAGTATAGTAACACATGCGGCACTTTACAGTCAGTATAGTAACACATGCGGCACTTTACAGTCAGTATAGTAACACATGCGGCACTTTACAGTCAGTATAGTAACACATGCGGCACTTTACAGTCAGTATAGTAACACATGCGGCACTTTACAGTCAGTATAGTAACACATGCGGCACTTTACAGTCAGTATAGTAACACATGCGGCACTTTACAGTCAGTATAGTAACACATGCAGCACTTTACAGTCAGTATAGTAACACATGCTGCTCTTTACAGTCAGTATAGTAAAGCATGCTGCTCTTTACAGTCAGTATAGTAACGCACGCTGCACTTTACAGTCAGTATAGTAACACATGCGGCACTTTACAGTCAGTATAGTAACACATGCGGCACTTTACAGTCAGTATAGTAACACACGCTGCACTTTACAGTCAGTATAGTAACGCACGCTGCACTTTACAGTCAGTATAGTAACACATGCGGCACTTTACAGTCAGTATAGTAACACATGCGGCACTTTACAGTCAGTATAGTAACATATGCTGCTCTTTACAGTCAGTATAGTAACACATGCGGCACTTTACAGTCAGTATAGTAACGCCTGCTGCACTTTACAGTCAGTATAGTAAAGCATGCTGCTCTTTACAGTCAGTATAGTAACACATGCGGCACTTTACAGTAAGTATAGTAACACACGCTGCACTTTACAGTCAGTATAGTAACGCACGCTGCACTTTACAGTCAGTATAGTAAAGCATGCTGCTCTTTACAGTCAGTATAGTAACACACGCTGCACTTTACAGTCAGTATAGTAACGCACGCTGCACTTTACAGTCAGTATAGTAACACATGCGGCACTTTACAGTCAGTATAGTAAAACATGCGGCACTTTACAGTCAGTATAGTAACACATGCGGCACTTTACAGTCAGTATAGTAACACATGCGGCACTTTACAGTCAGTATAGTAACACATGCGGCACTTTACAGTCAGTATAGTAATGCACGCTGCACTTTACAGTCAGTATAGTAACGCACGCTGCACTTTACAGTCAGTATAGTAACACATGCGGCACTTTACAGTCAGTATAGTAACACATGCGGCACTTTACAGTCAGTATAGTAACACATGCGGCACTTTACAGTCAGTATAGTAACACATGCGGCACTTTACAGTCAGTATAGTAACACATGCGGCACTTTACAGTCAGTATAGTAACACATGCGGCACTTTACAGTCAGTATAGTAACACATGCGGCACTTTACAGTCAGTATAGTAACACATGCGGCACTTTACAGTCAGTATAGTAACACATGCGGCACTTTACAGTCAGTATAGTAACACATGCAGCACTTTACAGTCAGTATAGTAACACATGCTGCTCTTTACAGTCAGTATAGTAAAGCATGCTGCTCTTTACAGTCAGTATAGTAACGCACGCTGCACTTTACAGTCAGTATAGTAACACATGCGGCACTTTACAGTCAGTATAGTAACACATGCGGCACTTTACAGTCAGTATAGTAACACATGCGGCACTTTACAGTCAGTATAGTAACACATGCTGCTCTTTACAGTCAGTATAGTAAAGCATGCTGCTCTTTACAGTCAGTATAGTAACACACGCTGCACTTTACAGTCAGTATAGAACGCACGCTGCACTTTACAGTCAGTATAGTAACACATGCGGCACTTTACAGTCAGTATAGTAACACATGCGGCACTTTACAGTCAGTATAGTAACGCCTGCTGCACTTTACAGTCAGTATAGTAAAGCATGCTGCTCTTTACAGTCAGTATAGTAACACATGCGGCACTTTACAGTAAGTATAGTAACACACGCTGCACTTTACAGTCAGTATAGTAACGCACGCTGCACTTTACAGTCAGTATAGTAAAGCATGCTGCTCTTTACAGTCAGCATAGTAACACACGCTGCACTTTACAGTCAGTATAGTAACGCACGCTGCACTTTACAGTCAGTATAGTAACACATGCGGCACTTTACAGTCAGTATAGTAACACATGCGGCACTTTACAGTCAGTATAGTAACACATGCGGCACTTTACAGTCAGTATAGTAACACATGCGGCACTTTACAGTCAGTATAGTAACACATGCGGCACTTTACAGTCAGTATAGTAATGCACGCTGCACTTTACAGTCAGTATAGTAACGCACGCTGCACTTTACAGTCAGTATAGTAACACATGCGGCACTTTACAGTCAGTATAGTAACACATGCGGCAATTTACAGTCAGTATAGTAACACATGCGGCACTTTACAGTCAGTATAGTAACACATGCGGCACTTTACAGTCAGTATAGTAACACATGCTGCTCTTTACAGTCAGTATAGTAAAGCATGCTGCTCTTTACAGTCAGTATAGTAACGCACGCTGCACTTTACAGTCAGTATAGTAACACATGCGGCACTTTACAGTCAGTATAGTAACACATGCGGCACTTTACAGTCAGTATAGTAACACATGCGGCACTTTACAGTCAGTATAGTAACACCTGCTGCACTTTACAGTCAGTATAGTAACGCCTGCTGCACTTTACAGTCAGTATAGTAAAGCATGCTGCTCTTTACAGTCAGTATAGTAACGCACGCTGCACTTTACAGTCAGTATAGTAACGCACGCTGCACTTTACAGTCAGTATAGTAAAGCATGCTGCTCTTTACAGTCAGTATAGTAACGCACGCTGCACTTTACAGTCAGTATAGTAACGCACGCTGCACTTTACAGTCAGTATAGTAAAGCATGCTGCTCTTTACAGTCAGTATAGTAACACACGCTGCACTTTACAGTCAGTATAGTAACGCACGCTGCACTTTACAGTCAGTATAGTAACACATGCGGCACTTTACAGTCAGTATAGTAACACATGCGGCACTTTACAGTCAGTATAGTAACACATGCGGCACTTTATAGTCAGTATAGTAACGCACGCTGCACTTTACAGTCAGTATAGTAACACAAGCTGCACTTTACAGTCAGTATAGTAACACATGCAGCACTTTACAGTCAGTATAGTAACACATGCGGCACTTTACAGTCCGTATAGTAACACATGCGGCACTTTACAGTCAGTATAGTAACACATGCTGCTCTTTACAGTCAGTATAGTAACGCACGCTGCACTTTACAGTCAGTATAGTAACGCACGCTGCACTTTACAGTCAGTATAGTAACGCACGCTGCACTTTACAGTCAGTATAGTAAAGCATTCTGCTCTTTACAGTCAGTATAGTAACACACGCTGCACTTTACAGTCAGTATAGTAACGCACGCTGCACTTTACAGTCAGTATAGTAACACATGCGGCACTTTACAGTCAGTATAGTAACACATGCGGCACTTTACAGTCAGTATAGTAACACATGCGGCAATTTACAGTCAGTATAGTAACACATGCGGCACTTTATAGTCAGTATAGTAACGCACGCTGCACTTTACAGTCAGTATAGTAACGCACGCTGCACTTTACAGTCAGTATAGTAACACATGCGGCACTTTACAGTCAGTATAGTAACACATGCGGCACTTTACAGTCAGTATAGTAACACATGCGGCACTTTACAGTCAGTATAGTAACACATGCTGCTCTTTACAGTCAGTATAGTAACGCACGCTGCACTTTACAGTCAGTATAGTAACGCACGCTGCACTTTATAGTCAGTATAGTAACGCACGCTGCACTTTACAGTCAGTATAGTAACACATGCGGCACTTTACAGTCAGTATAGTAACACATGCGGCACTTTACAGTCAGTATAGTAACACATGCGGCACTTTACAGTCAGTATAGTAACACATGCGGCACTTTACAGTCAGTATAGTAACACATGCTGCTCTTTACAGTCAGTATAGTAAAGCATGCTGCTCTTTACAGTCAGTATAGTAACACACGCTGCACTTTACAGTCAGTATAGTAACGCACGCTGCACTTTACAGTCAGTATAGTAACACATGCGGCACTTTACAGTCAGTATAGTAACACATGCGGCACTTTACAGTCAGTATAGTAACATATGCTGCTCTTTACAGTCAGTATAGTAACACATGCGGCACTTTACAGTCAGTATAGTAACGCCTGCTGCACTTTACAGTCAGTATAGTAAAGCATGCTGCTCTTTACAGTCAGTATAGTAACACATGCGGCACTTTACAGTAAGTATAGTAACACACGCTGCACTTTACAGTCAGTATAGTAACGCACGCTGCACTTTACAGTCAGTATAGTAAAGCATGCTGCTCTTTACAGTCAGTATTGTAACACACGCTGCACTTTACAGTCAGTATAGTAACGCACGCTGCACTTTACAGTCAGTATAGTAACACATGCGGCACTTTACAGTCAGTATAGTAACACATGCGGCACTTTACAGTCAGTATAGTAACACATGCGGCACTTTACAGTCAGTATAGTAACACATGCGGCACTTTATAGTCAGTATAGTAACGCACGCTGCACTTTACAGTCAGTATAGTAACGCACGCTGCACTTTACAGTTATTATAGTAACACATGCGGCACTTTACAGTCAGTATAGTAACACATGCGGCACTTTACAGTCAGTATAGTAACACATGCGGCACTTTACAGTCAGTATAGTAACGCACGCTGCACTTTACAGTCAGTATAGTAACGCACGCTGCACTTTACAGTCAGTATAGTAACGCATGCGGCACTTTACAGTCAGTATAGTAACACATGCGGCACTTTACAGTCAGTATAGTAACACATGCGGCACTTTACAGTCAGTATAGTAACACATGCGGCACTTTACAGTCAGTATAGTAACACATGCGGCACTTTACAGTCAGTATAGTAACACATGCGGCACTTTATAGTCAGTATAGTAACGCACGCTGCACTTTACAGTCAGTATAGTAACACATGAGGCACATTACAGTCAGTATAGTAACACATGCGGCACTTTACAGTCAGTATAGTAACACATGCGGCACTTTACAGTCAGTATAGTAACACATGCGGCACTTTATAGTCAGTATAGTAACGCACGCTGCACTTTACAGTCAGTATAGTAACGCACGCTGCACTTTACAGTTAGTATAGTAACACATGCGGCACTTTACAGTCAGTATAGTAACACATGCTGCTCTTTACAGTCAGTATAGTAACGCACGCTGCACTTTACAGTCAGTATAGTAACGCACGCTGCACTTTACAGTCAGTATAGTAACGCATGCGGCACTTTACAGTCAGTATAGTAACACATGCGGCACTTTACAGTCAGTATAGTAACACATGCGGCACTTTACAGTCAGTATAGTAACACATGCGGCACTTTACAGTCAGTATAGTAATGCACGCTGCACTTTACAGTCGGTATAGTAACGCACGCTGCACTTTACAGTCAGTATAGTAACGCACGCTGCACTTTACAGTCAGTATAGTAACACATGCAGCACTTTACAGTCAGTATAGTAACACATGCGGCACTTTACAGTCAGTATAGTAACACATGCGGCACTTTACAGTCAGTATAGTAACACATGCGGCACTTTACAGTCAGTATAGTAATGCACGCTGCACTTTACAGTCAGTATAGTAACGCCTGCTGCACTTTACAGTCAGTATAGTAACACATGCGGCACTTTACAGTCAGTATAGTAACACATGCGGCACTTTACAGTCAGTATAGTAACGCACGCTGCACTTTACAGTCAGTATAGTAACACATGCGGCACTTTACAGTCAGTATAGTAACACATGCGGCACTTTACAGTCAGTATAGTAACATATGCGGCATTTTACAGTCAGTATAGTAACACATGCGGCACTTTACAGTCAGTATAGTAATGCACGCTGCACTTTACAGTCAGTATAGTAACGCACGCTGCACTTTACAGTCAGTATAGTAACACATGCGGCACTTTACAGTCAGTATAGTAACACATGCGGCACTTTACAGTCAGTATAGTAACACATGCGGCACTTTACAGTCAGTATAGTAACACATGCTGCTCTTTACAGTCAGTATAGTAAAGCATGCTGCTCTTTACAGTCAGTATAGTAACACATGCTGCACTTTCCAGTCAGTATAGTAACATATGCTGCACTTTACAGTCAGTATAGTAATGCACGCTGCACTTTACAGTCAGTATAGTAACACATGCGGCACTTTACAGTCGGTATAGTAACACATAAGGCACTTTACAGTCAGTATAGTAACACACGCTGCACTTTACAGTCAGTATAGTAACGCATGCTGCACTTTACAGTCAGTATAGTAACACATGCTGCACTTTACAGTCAGTATAGTAACGCCTGCTGCACTTTACAGTCAGTATAGTAATGCCTGCTGCACTTTACAGTCAGTATAGTAACGCCTGCTGCACTTTACAGTCAGTATAGTAACACATGCGGCACTTTACAGTCAGTATAGTAACACATGATGCACTTTACAGTCAGTATAGTAACACATGCGGCACTTTACAGTCAGTATAGTAACACCTGCTGCACTTTACAGTCGGTATAGTAACGCACGATGCACTTTACAGTCAGTATAGTAACGCACGCTGCACTTTACAGTCAGTATAGTAACATATGCTGCACTTTACAGTCAGTATAGTAACACATGCTGCACTTTCCAGTCAGTATAGTAACACATGCGGCACTTTACAGTCAGTATAGTAACACATGCTGCACTTTACAGTCAGTATACTAACACATGCTGCACTTTCCAGTCAGTATAGTAACACATGCGGCACTTTACAGTCAGTATAGTAACACATGCTGCACTTTCCAGTCAGTATAGTAACACATGCTGCACTTTCCAGTCAGTATAGTAACATATGCTGCACTTTACAGTCAGTATAGTAACACATGCTGCACTTTCCAGTCAGTATAGTAACACATGCGGCACTTTACAGTCAGTATAGTAACACATGCTGCTCTTTACAGTCAGTATAGTAACGCACGCTGCTCTTTACAGTCTGTATAGTAATGCACGCTGCACTTTACAGTCAGTATAGTAACACAAGCTGCACTTTACAGTCAGTATAGTAACACATGCAGCACTTTACAGTCAATATAGTAACGCACGCTGCACTTTACAGTCAGTATAGTAACACATGCTGCACTTTACAGTCAGTATAGTAACACATGCGGCACTTTACAGTCAGTATAGTAACGCACGCTGCACTTTACAGTCAGTATAGTAACACATGCTGCACTTTACAGTCAGTATAGTAACACATGCGGCACTTTACAGTCAGTATAGTGTGAGAGATAAATGGTTAATGCTCTTATGACTATACAGAATAATGGGTATTTTAGAAAGGTTAAGAGAAGAAATAGTTTGCAGATGCTCTGCCGTCCCTTGAAATTGCAAACAGATGGTGGTCAATCACTTGACCACTCCCCTAAGCATAAAGGAAACATAAGGGAATACCTGGTGCTCCACCAATGAGCTTTTATGGGAAAGGAAGCTGTAAGGCTAGAATATACAGATGACTCATATGTTATGGAATGTTCTTTGTTCGTCTGATGCTATAAGTATGAACGTTGTAGTTCAATAAATTAGAAGTATTACTTTGAGAACTTGGTCTCAGTGTGTCTTTACTTCTCCGAGCTCGCACCCCCCCCCCACCTGATTTGAACCTGCATAGATGATCAAGGCGTAAAGTGACCCCATTGCGATCACAATAGTAACACATGCGGCACTTTACAGTCAGTATAGTAACACATGCGGCACTTTACAGTCAGTATAGTAACACATGCAGCACTTTACAGTCAGTATAGTAACACATGCTGCACTTTACAGTCAGTATAGTAACACATGCTGCACTTTACGGTCAGTATAGTAACACATGCGGCACTTTAGTCAGTATAGTAACACATGCTGCACTTTACCGTCAGTATAGTAACACATGCGACACTTTACAGTCAGTATAGTAACGCACGCTGCACTTTACAGTCAGTATAGTAACACATGCGGCACTTTACAGTCAGTATAGTAACACATGCGGCACTTTAAGTCAGTATAGTAACACACGCTGCACTTTACAGTCAGTATAGTAACACATGCGGCACTTTACAGTCAGTATAGTAACGCACGCTGCACTTTACAGTCAGTATAGTAACACATGCTGCACTTTACAGTCAGTATAGTAACACATGCGGCACTTTACAGTCAGTATAGTAACGCACGCTGCACTTTACAGTCAGTATAGTAACACATGCTGCACTTTACAGTCAGTATAGTAACACATGCGGCACGTTAAAGTCAGTATAGTAACACATGCGGCACTTTACAGTCAGTAAAGTAACACATGCTGCTCTTTACAGTCAGTATAGTAACACATGCGGCACTTTACAGTCAGTATAGTAACGCACGCTGCACTTTACAGTCAGTATAGTAACACATGCGGCACTTTACAGTCAGTATAGTAACACATGCAGCACTTTACAGTCAGTATAGTAACGCACGCTGCACTTTACAGTCAGTATAGTAACACATGCGGTACTTTACAGTCAGTATAGTAACGCCTGCTGCACTTTACAGTCAGCATAGTAATGCCTGCTGCACTTTACAGTCAGTATAGTAACGCCTGCTGCACTTTACAGTCAGTATAGTAACACATGTCAGTATAGTAACGCACGCTGCACTTTACAGTCAGTATAGTAACATATGCTGCACTTTACAGTCAGTATAGTAACACATGCTGCACTTTCCAGTCAGTATAGTAACACATGCGGCACTTTACAGTCAGTATAGTAACACATGCTGCACTTTACAGTCAGTATAGTAACACATGCTGCACTTTCCAGTCAGTATAGTAACACATGCGGCACTTTACAGTCAGTATAGTAACACATGCTGCACTTTCCAGTCAGTATAGTAACACATGCTGCACTTTCCAGTCAGTATAGTAACATATGCTGCACTTTACAGTCAGTATAGTAATGCACGCTGCACTTTACAGTCAGTATAGTAACACATGCGGCACTTTACAGTCGGTATAGTAACACATAAGGCACTTTACAGTCAGTATAGTAACACACGCTGCACTTTACAGTCAGTATAGTAACGCATGCTGCACTTTACAGTCAGTATAGTAACACATGCTGCACTTTACAGTCAGTATAGTAACGCCTGCTGCACTTTACAGTCAGTATAGTAATGCCTGCTGCACTTTACAGTCAGTATAGTAACGCCTGCTGCACTTTACAGTCAGTATAGTAACACATGCGGCACTTTACAGTCAGTATAGTAACACATGATGCACTTTACAGTCAGTATAGTAACACATGCGGCACTTTACAGTCAGTATAGTAACACCTGCTGCACTTTACAGTCGGTATAGTAACGCACGATGCACTTTACAGTCAGTATAGTAACGCACGCTGCACTTTACAGTCAGTATAGTAACATATGCTGCACTTTACAGTCAGTATAGTAACACATGCTGCACTTTCCAGTCAGTATAGTAACACATGCGGCACTTTACAGTCAGTATAGTAACACATGCTGCACTTTACAGTCAGTATACTAACACATGCTGCACTTTCCAGTCAGTATAGTAACACATGCGGCACTTTACAGTCAGTATAGTAACACATGCTGCACTTTCCAGTCAGTATAGTAACACATGCTGCACTTTCCAGTCAGTATAGTAACATATGCTGCACTTTACAGTCAGTATAGTAACACATGCTGCACTTTCCAGTCAGTATAGTAACACATGCGGCACTTTACAGTCAGTATAGTAACACATGCTGCTCTTTACAGTCAGTATAGTAACGCACGCTGCTCTTTACAGTCAGTATAGTAATGCACGCTGCACTTTACAGTCAGTATAGTAACACAAGCTGCACTTTACAGTCAGTATAGTAACACATGCAGCACTTTACAGTCAATATAGTAACGCACGCTGCACTTTACAGTCAGTATAGTAACACATGCTGCACTTTACAGTCAGTATAGTAACACATGCGGCACTTTACAGTCAGTATAGTAACGCACGCTGCACTTTACAGTCAGTATAGTAACACATGCTGCACTTTACAGTCAGTATAGTAACACATGCGGCACTTTACAGTCAGTATAGTGTGAGAGATAAATGGTTAATGCTCTTATGACTATACAGAATAATGGGTATTTTAGAAAGGTTAAGAGAAGAAATAGTTTGCAGATGCTCTGCCGTCCCTTGAAATTGCAAACAGATGGTGGTCAATCACTTGACCACTCCCCTAAGCATAAAGGAAACATAAGGGAATACCTGGTGCTCCACCAATGAGCTTTTATGGGAAAGGAAGCTGTAAGGCTAGAATATACAGATGACTCATATGTTATGGAATGTTCTTTGTTCGTCTGATGCTATAAGTATGAACGTTGTAGTTCAATAAATTAGAAGTATTACTTTGAGAACTTGGTCTCAGTGTGTCTTTACTTCTCCGAGCTCGCACCCCCCCCCCACCTGATTTGAACCTGCATAGATGATCAAGGCGTAAAGTGACCCCATTGCGATCACAATAGTAACACATGCGGCACTTTACAGTCAGTATAGTAACACATGCGGCACTTTACAGTCAGTATAGTAACACATGCAGCACTTTACAGTCAGTATAGTAACACATGCTGCACTTTACAGTCAGTATAGTAACACATGCTGCACTTTACAGTCAGTATAGTAACACATGCTGCACTTTACGGTCAGTATAGTAACACATGCGGCACTTTAGTCAGTATAGTAACACATGCTGCACTTTACCGTCAGTATAGTAACACATGCGACACTTTACAGTCAGTATAGTAACGCACGCTGCACTTTACAGTCAGTATAGTAACACATGCGGCACTTTACAGTCAGTATAGTAACACATGCGGCACTTTAAGTCAGTATAGTAACACACGCTGCACTTTACAGTCAGTATAGTAACACATGCGGCACTTTACAGTCAGTATAGTAACGCACGCTGCACTTTACAGTCAGTATAGTAACACATGCTGCACTTTACAGTCAGTATAGTAACACATGCGGCACTTTACAGTCAGTATAGTAACGCACGCTGCACTTTACAGTCAGTATAGTAACACATGCTGCACTTTACAGTCAGTATAGTAACACATGCGGCACGTTAAAGTCAGTATAGTAACACATGCGGCACTTTACAGTCAGTAAAGTAACACATGCTGCTCTTTACAGTCAGTATAGTAACACATGCGGCACTTTACAGTCAGTATAGTAACGCACGCTGCACTTTACAGTCAGTATAGTAACACATGCGGCACTTTACAGTCAGTATAGTAACACATGCAGCACTTTACAGTCAGTATAGTAACGCACGCTGCACTTTACTGTCAGTATAGTAACACATGCGGTACTTTACAGTCAGTATAGTAACGCCTGCTGCACTTTACAGTCAGTATAGTAATGCCTGCTGCACTTTACAGTCAGTATAGTAACGCCTGCTGCAATTTACAGTCAGTATAGTAACACATGCGGCACTTTACAGTCAGTATAGTAACGCATGCTGCACTTTACAGTCAGTATAGTAACACATGCTGCACTTTACAGTCAGTATAGTAACGCCTGCTGCACTTTACAGTCAGTATAGTAATGCCTGCTGCACTTTACAGTCAGTATAGTAACGCCTGCTGCACTTTACAGTCAGTATAGTAACACATGCGGCACTTTACAGTCAGTATAGTAACACATGCTGCATTTTACAGTCAGTAAAGTAACACATGCGGCACTTTACAGTCAGTATAGTAACACACGCGGCATTTTACAGTCAGTATAGTAACACACGCGGCACTTTACAGTCAGTATAGTAACACACGCTGCACTTTACAGTCAGTATAGTAACACACGCGGCACTTTACAGTCAGTATAGTAATGCACGCTGCACTTTACAGTCAGTATAGTAACACATGCGGCACTTTACAGTCAGTATAGTAACACATAAGGCACTTTACAGTCAGTATAGTAACACACGCTGCACTTTACAGTCAGTATAGTAACGCATGCTGCACTTTACAGTCAGTATAGTAACACATGCTGCACTTTACAGTCAGTATAGTAACGCCTGCTGCACTTTACAGTCAGTATAGTAATGCCTGCTGCACTTTACAGTCAGTATAGTAACGCCTGCTGCACTTTACAGTCAGTATAGTAACACATGCGGCACTTTACAGTCAGTATAGTAACACATGATGCACTTTACAGTCAGTATAGTAACACATGCGGCACTTTACAGTCAGTATAGTAACACCTGCTGCACTTTACAGTCGGTATAGTAACGCACGATGCACTTTACAGTCAGTATAGTAACACATGCTGCACTTTACAGTCAGTATAGTAACACATGCTGCTCTTTACAGTCAGTATAGTAACACATGTCAGTATAGTAACGCACGCTGCACTTTACAGTCAGTATAGTAACACATGCTGCACTTTACAGTCAGTATAGTAACATATGCTGCACTTTACAGTCAGTATAGTAACAAATGCTGCACTTTACAGTCAGTATAGTAACACATGCGGCACTTTACAGTCAGTATAGTAACACATGCTGCTCTTTACAGTCAGTATAGTAACACACGCTCCTCTTTACAGTCAGTATAGTAACGCACGCTGCACTTTACAGTCAGTATAGTAACACATGCTGCACTTTACAGTCAGTATAGTAACACATGCGGCACTTTACAGTCAGTATAGTAACGCACGCTGCACTTTACAGTCAGTATAGTAACACATGCTGCACTTTACAGTCAGTATAGTAACACATGCGGCACTTTACAGTCAGTATAGTAACGCACGCTGCACTTTACAGTCAGTATAGTAACACATGCTACACTTTACAGTCAGTATAGTAACACATGCGGCACTTTACAGTCAGTATAGTGTGAGAGATAAATGGTTAATGCTCTTATGACTATACAGAATAATGGGTATTTTAGAAAGGTTAAGAGAAGAAATAGTTTGCAGATGCTCTGCCGTCCCTTGAAATTGCAAATAGATGGTGGTCAATAACTTGACCACGCCCCTAAGCATAAAGGAAACATAAGGGAATACCTGGTGCTCCACCAATGAGCTTTTATGGGAAAGGAAGCTGTAAGGCTAGAATATACAGATGACTCATATGTTATGGAATGTTCTTTGTTCGTCTGATGCTATAAGTATGAACGTTGTAGTTCAATAAATTAGAAGTATTACTTTGAGAACTTGGTCTCAGTGTGTCTTTACTTTTCCGAGCTCGCACCCCCCCCCCACCTGATTTGAACCTGCATAGATGATCAAGGCGTAAAGTGACCCCATTGCGATCACAATAGTAACACATGCGGCACTTTACAGTCAGTATAGTAACACATGCGGCACTTTACAGTCAGTATAGTAACACATGCGGCACTTTACAGTCAGTATAGAACACATGCTGCACTTTACAGTCAGTATTGTAACACATGCTGCACTTTACAGTCAGTATAGTAACACATGCTGCACTTTACGGTCAGTATAGTAACACATGCTGCACTTTACAGTCAGTATAGTAACACATGCGGCACTTTACAGTCAGTATAGTAACGCACGCTGCACTTTACAGTCAGTATAGTAACACATGTGGCACTTTACAGTCAGTATAGTAACACATGCGGCACTTTACAGTCAGTATAGTAACACACGCTGCACTTTACAGTCAGTATAGTAACACATGCAGCACTTTACAGTCAGTATAGTAACGCACGCTGCACTTTACAGTCAGTATAGTAACACATGCTGCACTTTACAGTCAGTATAGTAACACATGCGGCACTTTAAAGTCAGTATAGTAACGCACGCTGCACTTTACAGTCAGTATAGTAACACATGCTGCACTTTACAGTCAGTATAGTAACACATGCGGCACTTTACAGTCAGTATAGTAACACATGCGGCACTTTACAGTCAGTAAAGTAACACATGCTGCTCTTTACAGTCAGTATAGTAACACATGCAGCACTTTACAGTCAGTATAGTAACGCACGCTGCACTTTACAGTCAGAATAGTAACACATGCGGCACTTTACAGTCAGTATAGTAACACATGCAGCACTTTACAGTCAGTATAGTAACGCACGCTGCACTTTACAGTCAGTATAGTAACACATGCGGCACTTTACAGTCAGTATAGTAACGCACGCTGCACTTTACAGTCAGTATAGTAACACATGCGGCACTTTACAGTCAGTATAGTAACACATGCGGCACTTTACAGTCAGTATAGTAACACATGCGGCACTTTACAGTCAGTATAGTAACACATGCGGCACTTTACAGTCAGTATAGTAACGCACGCTGCACTTTACAGTCAGTATAGTAACGCACGCTGCACTTTACAGTCAGTATAGTAAAGCATGCTGCTCTTTACAGTCAGTATAGTAACACACGCTGCACTTTACAGTCAGTATAGTAACGCACGCTGCACTTTACAGTCAGTATAGTAACACATGCGGCACTTTACAGTCAGTATAGTAACACATGCGGCACTTTACAGTCAGTATAGTAACACATGCGGCACTTTACAGTCAGTATAGTAACGCATGCGGCACTTTACAGTCAGTATGGTAACGCACGCTGCACTTTACAGTCAGTATAGTAACGCACGCTGCACTTTACAGTCAGTATAGTAACACATGCGGCACTTTACAGTCAGTATAGTAACACATGCGGCACTTTACAGTCAGTATAGTAACACATGCGGCACTTTACAGTCAGTATAGTAACACATGCTGCTCTTTACAGTCAGTATAGTAAAGCATGCTGCTCTTTACAGTCAGTATAGTAACACACGCTGCACTTTACAGTCAGTATAGTAACGCACGCTGCACTTTACAGTCAGTATAGTAACACATGCGGCACTTTACAGTCAGTATAGTAACACCTGCGGCACTTTACAGTCAGTATAGTAACACATGCGGCACTTTACAGTCAGTATAGTAACACATGCGGCACTTTACAGTCAGTATAGTAATGCACGCTGCACTTTACAGTCAGTATAGTAACGCACGCTGCACTTTACAGTCAGTATAGTAACACATGCGGCACTTTACAGTCAGTATAGTAACACATGCAGCACTTTACAGTCAGTATAGTAACACATGCGGCACTTTACAGTCAGTATAGTAACACATGCGGCACTTTACAGTCAGTATAGTAACACATGCAGCACTTTACAGTCAGTATAGTAATGCACGCTGCACTTTACAGTCAGTATAGTAACGCACGCTGCACTTTACAGTCAGTATAGTAACACATGCGGCACTTTACAGTCAGTATAGTAACACATGTGGCACTTTACAGTCCGTATAGTAACACATGCGGCACTTTACAGTCAGTATAGTAACACATGCTGCTCTTTACAGTCAGTATAGTAAAGCATGCTGCTCTTTACAGTCAGTATAGTAACACACGCTGCACTTTACAGTCAGTATAGTAACGCACGCTGCACTTTACAGTCAGTATAGTAACACATGCGGCACTTTACAGTCAGTATAGTAACACATGCGGCACTTTACAGTCAGTATAGTAACACATGCGGCACTTTACAGTCAGTATAGTAACACATGCGGCACTTTACAGTCAGTATAGTAATGCACGCTGCACTTTACAGTCAGTATAGTAACGCACGCTGCACTTTACAGTCAGTATAGTAACGCACACTGCACTTTACAGTCAGTATAGTAAAGCATGCTGCTCTTTACAGTCAGTATAGTAACGCACGCTGCACTTTACAGTCAGTATAGTAACGCACGCTGCACTTTACAGTCAGTATAGTAACACATGCGGCACTCTACAGTCAGTATAGTAACACATGCGGCACTTTACAGTCAGTATAGTAACACATGCGGCACTTTACAGTCAGTATAGTAACATATGCTGCTCTTTACAGTCAGTATAGTAACACATGCGGCACTTTACAGTCAGTATAGTAACGCCTGCTGCACTTTACAGTCAGTATAGTAAAGCATGCTGCTCTTTACAGTCAGTATAGTAACACACGCTGCACTTTACAGTCAGTATAGTAACGCACGCTGCACTTTACAGTCAGTATAGTAACACACGCTGCACTTTACAGTCAGTATAGTAACGCACGCTGCACTTTACAGTCAGTATAGTAAAGCATGCTGCTCTTTACAGTCAGTATAGTAACACACGCTGCACTTTACAGTCAGTATAGTAACGCACGCTGCACTTTACAGTCAGTATAGTAACACATGCGGCACTTTACAGTCAGTATAGTAACACATGCGGCACTTTACAGTCAGTATAGTAACACATGCGGCACTTTACAGTCAGTATAGTAACACATGCGGCACTTTATAGTCAGTATAGTAACGCACGCTGCACTTTACAGTCAGTATAGTAATGCACGCTGCACTTTACAGTCAGTATAGTAACACATGCGGCACTTTACAGTCAGTATAGTAACACATGCGGCACTTTACAGTCAGTATAGTAACACATGCGGCACTTTACAGTCAGTATAGTAACACATGCTGCTCTTTACAGTCAGTATAGTAACGCACGCTGCACTTTACAGTCAGTATAGTAACGCACGCTGCACTTTACAGTCAGTATAGTAACACATGCGGCACTTTACAGTCAGTATAGTAACACATGCGGCACTTTACAGTCAGTATAGTAACACATGCGGCACTTTACAGTCAGTATAGTAATGCACGCTGCACTTTACAGTCAGTATAGTAACATATGCGGCACTTTACAGTCAGTATAGTAACACATGCGGCACTTTACAGTCAGTATAGTAACACATGCGGAACTTTACAGTCAGTATAGTAACACATGCGGCACTTTACAGTCAGTATAGTAACACATGCTGCTCTTTACAGTCAGTATAGTAACACATGCGGCACTTTACAGTCAGTATAGTAACACATGCGGCATTTTACAGTCAGTATAGTAACACATGCGGCACTTTACAGTCAGTATAGTAATGCACGCTGCACTTTACAATCAGTATAGTAACGCACGCTGCACTTTACAGTCAGTATAGTAACACATGCGGCACTTTACAGTCAGTATAGTAACACATGCGGCACTTTACAGTCAGTATAGTAACACATGCGGCACTTTACAGTCAGTATAGTAACACATGCTGCTCTTTACAGTCAGTATAGTAAAGCATGCTGCTCTTTACAGTCAGTATAGTAACACACGCTGCACTTTACAGTCAGTATAGTAACGCACGCTGCACTTTACAGTCAGTATAGTAACACATGCGGCACTTTACAGTCAGTATAGTAACACATGCGGCACTTTACAGTCAGTATAGTAACACATGCGGCATTTTACAGTCAGTATAGTAACACATGCGGCACTTTACAGTCAGTATAGTAATGCACGCTGCACTTTACAGTCAGTATAGTAACGCACGCTGCACTTTACAGTCAGTATAGTAACACATGCGGCACTTTACAGTCAGTATAGTAACACATGCGGCACTTTACAGTCAGTATAGTAACACATGCGGCACTTTACAGTCAGTATAGTAACACATGCTGCTCTTTACAGTCAGTATAGTAAAGCATGCTGCTCTTTACAGTCAGTATAGTAACACACGCTGCACTTTACAGTCAGTATAGTAACGCACGCTGCACTTTACAGTCAGTATAGTAACACATGCGGCACTTTACAGTCAGTATAGTAACACATGCGGCACTTTACAGTCAGTATAGTAACATATGCTGCTCTTTACAGTCAGTATAGTAACACATGCGGCACTTTACAGTCAGTATAGTAACGCCTGCTGCACTTTACAGTCAGTATAGTAAAGCATGCTGCTCTTTACAGTCAGTATAGTAACACATGCGGCACTTTACAGTAAGTATAGTAACACACGCTGCACTTTACAGTCAGTATAGTAACGCACGCTGCACTTTACAGTCAGTATAGTAAAGCATGCTGCTCTTTACAGTCAGTATAGTAACACACGCTGCACTTTACAGTCAGTATAGTAACGCACGCTGCACTTTACAGTCAGTATAGTAACACATGCGGCACTTTACAGTCAGTATAGTAACACATGCTGCTCTTTACAGTCAGTATAGTAACGCACGCTGCACTTTACAGTCAGTATAGTAACGCACGCTGCACTTTACAGTCAGTATAGTAACACATGCGGCACTTTACAGTCAGTATAGTAACACATGCGGCACTTTACAGTCAGTATAGTAACACATGCGGCACTTTACAGTCAGTATAGTAATGCACGCTGCACTTTACAGTCAGTATAGTAACATATGCGGCACTTTACAGTCAGTATAGTAACACATGCGGCACTTTACAGTCAGTATAGTAACACATGCGGAACTTTACAGTCAGTATAGTAACACATGCGGCACTTTACAGTCAGTATAGTAACACATGCTGCTCTTTACAGTCAGTATAGTAACACATGCGGCACTTTACAGTCAGTATAGTAACACATGCGGCATTTTACAGTCAGTATAGTAACACATGCGGCACTTTACAGTCAGTATAGTAATGCACGCTGCACTTTACAATCAGTATAGTAACGCACGCTGCACTTTACAGTCAGTATAGTAACACATGCGGCACTTTACAGTCAGTATAGTAACACATGCGGCACTTTACAGTCAGTATAGTAACACATGCGGCACTTTACAGTCAGTATAGTAACACATGCTGCTCTTTACAGTCAGTATAGTAAAGCATGCTGCTCTTTACAGTCAGTATAGTAACACACGCTGCACTTTACAGTCAGTATAGTAACGCACGCTGCACTTTACAGTCAGTATAGTAACACATGCGGCACTTTACAGTCAGTATAGTAACACATGCGGCACTTTACAGTCAGTATAGTAACACATGCGGCATTTTACAGTCAGTATAGTAACACATGCGGCACTTTACAGTCAGTATAGTAATGCACGCTGCACTTTACAGTCAGTATAGTAACGCACGCTGCACTTTACAGTCAGTATAGTAACACATGCGGCACTTTACAGTCAGTATAGTAACACATGCGGCACTTTACAGTCAGTATAGTAACACATGCGGCACTTTACAGTCAGTATAGTAACACATGCTGCTCTTTACAGTCAGTATAGTAAAGCATGCTGCTCTTTACAGTCAGTATAGTAACACACGCTGCACTTTACAGTCAGTATAGTAACGCACGCTGCACTTTACAGTCAGTATAGTAACACATGCGGCACTTTACAGTCAGTATAGTAACACATGCGGCACTTTACAGTCAGTATAGTAACATATGCTGCTCTTTACAGTCAGTATAGTAACACATGCGGCACTTTACAGTCAGTATAGTAACGCCTGCTGCACTTTACAGTCAGTATAGTAAAGCATGCTGCTCTTTACAGTCAGTATAGTAACACATGCGGCACTTTACAGTAAGTATAGTAACACACGCTGCACTTTACAGTCAGTATAGTAACGCACGCTGCACTTTACAGTCAGTATAGTAAAGCATGCTGCTCTTTACAGTCAGTATAGTAACACACGCTGCACTTTACAGTCAGTATAGTAACGCACGCTGCACTTTACAGTCAGTATAGTAACACATGCGGCACTTTACAGTCAGTATAGTAAAACATGCGGCACTTTACAGTCAGTATAGTAACACATGCGGCACTTTACAGTCAGTATAGTAACACATGCGGCACTTTACAGTCAGTATAGTAACACATGCGGCACTTTACAGTCAGTATAGTAATGCACGCTGCACTTTACAGTCAGTATAGTAACGCACGCTGCACTTTACAGTCAGTATAGTAACACATGCGGCACTTTACAGTCAGTATAGTAACACATGCGGCACTTTACAGTCAGTATAGTAACACATGCGGCACTTTACAGTCAGTATAGTAACACATGCGGCACTTTACAGTCAGTATAGTAACACATGCGGCACTTTACAGTCAGTATAGTAACACATGCGGCACTTTACAGTCAGTATAGTAACACATGCGGCACTTTACAGTCAGTATAGTAACACATGCGGCACTTTACAGTCAGTATAGTAACGCACGCTGCACTTTACAGTCAGTATAGTAACACATGCGGCACTTTACAGTCAGTATAGTAACACATGCGGCACTTTACAGTCAGTATAGTAACACATGCGGCACTTTACAGTCAGTATAGTAATGCACGCTGCACTTTACAGTCAGTATAGTAACATATGCGGCACTTTACAGTCAGTATAGTAACACATGCGGCACTTTACAGTCAGTATAGTAACACATGCGGAACTTTACAGTCAGTATAGTAACACATGCGGCACTTTACAGTCAGTATAGTAACACATGCTGCTCTTTACAGTCAGTATAGTAACACATGCGGCACTTTACAGTCAGTATAGTAACACATGCGGCATTTTACAGTCAGTATAGTAACACATGCGGCACTTTACAGTCAGTATAGTAATGCACGCTGCACTTTACAATCAGTATAGTAACGCACGCTGCACTTTACAGTCAGTATAGTAACACATGCGGCACTTTACAGTCAGTATAGTAACACATGCGGCACTTTACAGTCAGTATAGTAACACATGCGGCACTTTACAGTCAGTATAGTAACACATGCTGCTCTTTACAGTCAGTATAGTAAAGCATGCTGCTCTTTACAGTCAGTATAGTAACACACGCTGCACTTTACAGTCAGTATAGTAACGCACGCTGCACTTTACAGTCAGTATAGTAACACATGCGGCACTTTACAGTCAGTATAGTAACACATGCGGCACTTTACAGTCAGTATAGTAACACATGCGGCATTTTACAGTCAGTATAGTAACACATGCGGCACTTTACAGTCAGTATAGTAATGCACGCTGCACTTTACAGTCAGTATAGTAACGCACGCTGCACTTTACAGTCAGTATAGTAACACATGCGGCACTTTACAGTCAGTATAGTAACACATGCGGCACTTTACAGTCAGTATAGTAACACATGCGGCACTTTACAGTCAGTATAGTAACACATGCTGCTCTTTACAGTCAGTATAGTAAAGCATGCTGCTCTTTACAGTCAGTATAGTAACACACGCTGCACTTTACAGTCAGTATAGTAACGCACGCTGCACTTTACAGTCAGTATAGTAACACATGCGGCACTTTACAGTCAGTATAGTAACACATGCGGCACTTTACAGTCAGTATAGTAACATATGCTGCTCTTTACAGTCAGTATAGTAACACATGCGGCACTTTACAGTCAGTATAGTAACGCCTGCTGCACTTTACAGTCAGTATAGTAAAGCATGCTGCTCTTTACAGTCAGTATAGTAACACATGCGGCACTTTACAGTAAGTATAGTAACACACGCTGCACTTTACAGTCAGTATAGTAACGCACGCTGCACTTTACAGTCAGTATAGTAAAGCATGCTGCTCTTTACAGTCAGTATAGTAACACACGCTGCACTTTACAGTCAGTATAGTAACGCACGCTGCACTTTACAGTCAGTATAGTAACACATGCGGCACTTTACAGTCAGTATAGTAAAACATGCGGCACTTTACAGTCAGTATAGTAACACATGCGGCACTTTACAGTCAGTATAGTAACACATGCGGCACTTTACAGTCAGTATAGTAACACATGCGGCACTTTACAGTCAGTATAGTAATGCACGCTGCACTTTACAGTCAGTATAGTAACGCACGCTGCACTTTACAGTCAGTATAGTAACACATGCGGCACTTTACAGTCAGTATAGTAACACATGCGGCACTTTACAGTCAGTATAGTAACACATGCGGCACTTTACAGTCAGTATAGTAACACATGCGGCACTTTACAGTCAGTATAGTAACACATGCGGCACTTTACAGTCAGTATAGTAACACATGCGGCACTTTACAGTCAGTATAGTAACACATGCGGCACTTTACAGTAAGTATAGTAACACACGCTGCACTTTACAGTCAGTATAGTAACGCACGCTGCACTTTACAGTCAGTATAGTAAAGCATGCTGCTCTTTACAGTCAGTATAGTAACACACGCTGCACTTTACAGTCAGTATAGTAACGCACGCTGCACTTTACAGTCAGTATAGTAACACATGCGGCACTTTACAGTCAGTATAGTAAAACATGCGGCACTTTACAGTCAGTATAGTAACACATGCGGCACTTTACAGTCAGTATAGTAACACATGCGGCACTTTACAGTCAGTATAGTAACACATGCGGCACTTTACAGTCAGTATAGTAATGCACGCTGCACTTTACAGTCAGTATAGTAACGCACGCTGCACTTTACAGTCAGTATAGTAACACATGCGGCACTTTACAGTCAGTATAGTAACACATGCGGCACTTTACAGTCAGTATAGTAACACATGCGGCACTTTACAGTCAGTATAGTAACACATGCGGCACTTTACAGTCAGTATAGTAACACATGCGGCACTTTACAGTCAGTATAGTAACACATGCGGCACTTTACAGTCAGTATAGTAACACATGCGGCACTTTACAGTCAGTATAGTAACACATGCGGCACTTTACAGTCAGTATAGTAACGCACGCTGCACTTTACAGTCAGTATAGTAACACATGCGGCACTTTACAGTCAGTATAGTAACACATGCGGCACTTTACAGTCAGTATAGTAACACATGCGGCACTTTACAGTCAGTATAGTAATGCACGCTGCACTTTACAGTCAGTATAGTAACATATGCGGCACTTTACAGTCAGTATAGTAACACATGCGGCACTTTACAGTCAGTATAGTAACACATGCGGAACTTTACAGTCAGTATAGTAACACATGCGGCACTTTACAGTCAGTATAGTAACACATGCTGCTCTTTACAGTCAGTATAGTAACACATGCGGCACTTTACAGTCAGTATAGTAACACATGCGGCATTTTACAGTCAGTATAGTAACACATGCGGCACTTTACAGTCAGTATAGTAATGCACGCTGCACTTTACAATCAGTATAGTAACGCACGCTGCACTTTACAGTCAGTATAGTAACACATGCGGCACTTTACAGTCAGTATAGTAACACATGCGGCACTTTACAGTCAGTATAGTAACACATGCGGCACTTTACAGTCAGTATAGTAACACATGCTGCTCTTTACAGTCAGTATAGTAAAGCATGCTGCTCTTTACAGTCAGTATAGTAACACACGCTGCACTTTACAGTCAGTATAGTAACGCACGCTGCACTTTACAGTCAGTATAGTAACACATGCGGCACTTTACAGTCAGTATAGTAACACATGCGGCACTTTACAGTCAGTATAGTAACACATGCGGCATTTTACAGTCAGTATAGTAACACATGCGGCACTTTACAGTCAGTATAGTAATGCACGCTGCACTTTACAGTCAGTATAGTAACGCACGCTGCACTTTACAGTCAGTATAGTAACACATGCGGCACTTTACAGTCAGTATAGTAACACATGCGGCACTTTACAGTCAGTATAGTAACACATGCGGCACTTTACAGTCAGTATAGTAACACATGCTGCTCTTTACAGTCAGTATAGTAAAGCATGCTGCTCTTTACAGTCAGTATAGTAACACACGCTGCACTTTACAGTCAGTATAGTAACGCACGCTGCACTTTACAGTCAGTATAGTAACACATGCGGCACTTTACAGTCAGTATAGTAACACATGCGGCACTTTACAGTCAGTATAGTAACATATGCTGCTCTTTACAGTCAGTATAGTAACACATGCGGCACTTTACAGTCAGTATAGTAACGCCTGCTGCACTTTACAGTCAGTATAGTAAAGCATGCTGCTCTTTACAGTCAGTATAGTAACACATGCGGCACTTTACAGTAAGTATAGTAACACACGCTGCACTTTACAGTCAGTATAGTAACGCACGCTGCACTTTACAGTCAGTATAGTAAAGCATGCTGCTCTTTACAGTCAGTATAGTAACACACGCTGCACTTTACAGTCAGTATAGTAACGCACGCTGCACTTTACAGTCAGTATAGTAACACATGCGGCACTTTACAGTCAGTATAGTAAAACATGCGGCACTTTACAGTCAGTATAGTAACACATGCGGCACTTTACAGTCAGTATAGTAACACATGCGGCACTTTACAGTCAGTATAGTAACACATGCGGCACTTTACAGTCAGTATAGTAATGCACGCTGCACTTTACAGTCAGTATAGTAACGCACGCTGCACTTTACAGTCAGTATAGTAACACATGCGGCACTTTACAGTCAGTATAGTAACACATGCGGCACTTTACAGTCAGTATAGTAACACATGCGGCACTTTACAGTCAGTATAGTAACACATGCGGCACTTTACAGTCAGTATAGTAACACATGCGGCACTTTACAGTCAGTATAGTAACACATGCGGCACTTTACAGTCAGTATAGTAACACATGCGGCACTTTACAGTCAGTATAGTAACACATGCGGCACTTTACAGTCAGTATAGTAACACATGCGGCACTTTACAGTCAGTATAGTAACACATGCGGCACTTTACAGTCAGTATAGTAACACATGCAGCACTTTACAGTCAGTATAGTAACACATGCTGCTCTTTACAGTCAGTATAGTAAAGCATGCTGCTCTTTACAGTCAGTATAGTAACGCACGCTGCACTTTACAGTCAGTATAGTAACACATGCGGCACTTTACAGTCAGTATAGTAACACATGCGGCACTTTACAGTCAGTATAGTAACACATGCGGCACTTTACAGTCAGTATAGTAACACATGCTGCTCTTTACAGTCAGTATAGTAAAGCATGCTGCTCTTTACAGTCAGTATAGTAACACACGCTGCACTTTACAGTCAGTATAGAACGCACGCTGCACTTTACAGTCAGTATAGTAACACATGCGGCACTTTACAGTCAGTATAGTAACACATGCGGCACTTTACAGTCAGTATAGTAACGCCTGCTGCACTTTACAGTCAGTATAGTAAAGCATGCTGCTCTTTACAGTCAGTATAGTAACACATGCGGCACTTTACAGTAAGTATAGTAACACACGCTGCACTTTACAGTCAGTATAGTAACGCACGCTGCACTTTACAGTCAGTATAGTAAAGCATGCTGCTCTTTACAGTCAGCATAGTAACACACGCTGCACTTTACAGTCAGTATAGTAACGCACGCTGCACTTTACAGTCAGTATAGTAACACATGCGGCACTTTACAGTCAGTATAGTAACACATGCGGCACTTTACAGTCAGTATAGTAACACATGCGGCACTTTACAGTCAGTATAGTAACACATGCGGCACTTTACAGTCAGTATAGTAACACATGCGGCACTTTACAGTCAGTATAGTAATGCACGCTGCACTTTACAGTCAGTATAGTAACGCACGCTGCACTTTACAGTCAGTATAGTAACACATGCGGCACTTTACAGTCAGTATAGTAACACATGCGGCAATTTACAGTCAGTATAGTAACACATGCGGCACTTTACAGTCAGTATAGTAACACATGCGGCACTTTACAGTCAGTATAGTAACACATGCTGCTCTTTACAGTCAGTATAGTAAAGCATGCTGCTCTTTACAGTCAGTATAGTAACGCACGCTGCACTTTACAGTCAGTATAGTAACACATGCGGCACTTTACAGTCAGTATAGTAACACATGCGGCACTTTACAGTCAGTATAGTAACACATGCGGCACTTTACAGTCAGTATAGTAACACCTGCTGCACTTTACAGTCAGTATAGTAACGCCTGCTGCACTTTACAGTCAGTATAGTAAAGCATGCTGCTCTTTACAGTCAGTATAGTAACGCACGCTGCACTTTACAGTCAGTATAGTAACGCACGCTGCACTTTACAGTCAGTATAGTAAAGCATGCTGCTCTTTACAGTCAGTATAGTAACGCACGCTGCACTTTACAGTCAGTATAGTAACGCACGCTGCACTTTACAGTCAGTATAGTAAAGCATGCTGCTCTTTACAGTCAGTATAGTAACACACGCTGCACTTTACAGTCAGTATAGTAACGCACGCTGCACTTTACAGTCAGTATAGTAACACATGCGGCACTTTACAGTCAGTATAGTAACACATGCGGCACTTTACAGTCAGTATAGTAACACATGCGGCACTTTATAGTCAGTATAGTAACGCACGCTGCACTTTACAGTCAGTATAGTAACACACGCTGCACTTTACAGTCAGTATAGTAACACATGCAGCACTTTACAGTCAGTATAGTAACACATGCGGCACTTTACAGTCCGTATAGTAACACATGCGGCACTTTACAGTCAGTATAGTAACACATGCTGCTCTTTACAGTCAGTATAGTAACGCACGCTGCACTTTACAGTCAGTATAGTAACGCACGCTGCACTTTACAGTCAGTATAGTAACGCACGCTGCACTTTACAGTCAGTATAGTAAAGCATTCTGCTCTTTACAGTCAGTATAGTAACACACGCTGCACTTTACAGTCAGTATAGTAACGCACGCTGCACTTTACAGTCAGTATAGTAACACATGCGGCACTTTACAGTCAGTATAGTAACACATGCGGCACTTTACAGTCAGTATAGTAACACATGCGGCAATTTACAGTCAGTATAGTAACACATGCGGCACTTTATAGTCAGTATAGTAACGCACGCTGCACTTTACAGTCAGTATAGTAACGCACGCTGCACTTTACAGTCAGTATAGTAACACATGCGGCACTTTACAGTCAGTATAGTAACACATGCGGCACTTTACAGTCAGTATAGTAACACATGCGGCACTTTACAGTCAGTATAGTAACACATGCTGCTCTTTACAGTCAGTATAGTAACGCACGCTGCACTTTACAGTCAGTATAGTAACGCACGCTGCACTTTACAGTCAGTATAGTAACGCACGCTGCACTTTACAGTCAGTATAGTAACACATGCGGCACTTTACAGTCAGTATAGTAACACATGCGGCACTTTACAGTCAGTATAGTAACACATGCGGCACTTTACAGTCAGTATAGTAACACATGCGGCACTTTACAGTCAGTATAGTAACACATGCTGCTCTTTACAGTCAGTATAGTAAAGCATGCTGCTCTTTACAGTCAGTATAGTAACACACGCTGCACTTTACAGTCAGTATAGTAACGCACGCTGCACTTTACAGTCAGTATAGTAACACATGCGGCACTTTACAGTCAGTATAGTAACACATGCGGCACTTTACAGTCAGTATAGTAACATATGCTGCTCTTTACAGTCAGTATAGTAACACATGCGGCACTTTACAGTCAGTATAGTAACGCCTGCTGCACTTTACAGTCAGTATAGTAAAGCATGCTGCTCTTTACAGTCAGTATAGTAACACATGCGGCACTTTACAGTAAGTATAGTAACACACGCTACACTTTACAGTCAGTATAGTAACGCACGCTGCACTTTACAGTCAGTATAGTAAAGCATGCTGCTCTTTACAGTCAGTATTGTAACACACGCTGCACTTTACAGTCAGTATAGTAACGCACGCTGCACTTTACAGTCAGTATAGTAACACATGCGGCACTTTACAGTCAGTATAGTAACACATGCGGCACTTTACAGTCAGTATAGTAACACATGCGGCACTTTACAGTCAGTATAGTAACACATGCGGCACTTTATAGTCAGTATAGTAACGCACGCTGCACTTTACAGTCAGTATAGTAACGCACGCTGCACTTTACAGTTATTATAGTAACACATGCGGCACTTTACAGTCAGTATAGTAACACATGCGGCACTTTACAGTCAGTATAGTAACACATGCGGCACTTTACAGTCAGTATAGTAACGCACGCTGCACTTTACAGTCAGTATAGTAACGCACGCTGCACTTTACAGTCAGTATAGTAACGCATGCGGCACTTTACAGTCAGTATAGTAACACATGCGGCACTTTACAGTCAGTATAGTAACACATGCGGCACTTTACAGTCAGTATAGTAACACATGCGGCACTTTACAGTCAGTATAGTAACACATGCGGCACTTTACAGTCAGTATAGTAACACATGCGGCACTTTATAGTCAGTATAGTAACGCACGCTGCACTTTACAGTCAGTATAGTAACACGTGAGGCACATTACAGTCAGTATAGTAACACATGCGGCACTTTACAGTCAGTATAGTAACACATGCGGCACTTTACAGTCAGTATAGTAACACATGCGGCACTTTATAGTCAGTATAGTAACGCACGCTGCACTTTACAGTCAGTATAGTAACGCACGCTGCACTTTACAGTTAGTATAGTAACACATGCGGCACTTTACAGTCAGTATAGTAACACATGCTGCTCTTTACAGTCAGTATAGTAACGCACGCTGCACTTTACAGTCAGTATAGTAACGCACACTGCACTTTACAGTCAGTATAGTAACGCATGCGGCACTTTACAGTCAGTATAGTAACACATGCGGCACTTTACAGTCAGTATAGTAACACATGCGGCACTTTACAGTCAGTATAGTAACACATGCGGCACTTTACAGTCAGTATAGTAATGCACGCTGCACTTTACAGTCGGTATAGTAACGCACGCTGCACTTTACAGTCAGTATAGTAACGCACGCTGCACTTTACAGTCAGTATAGTAACACATGCAGCACTTTACAGTCAGTATAGTAACACATGCGGCACTTTACAGTCAGTATAGTAACACATGCGGCACTTTACAGTCAGTATAGTAACACATGCGGCACTTTACAGTCAGTATAGTAATGCACGCTGCACTTTACAGTCAGTATAGTAACGCCTGCTGCACTTTACAGTCAGTATAGTAACACATGCGGCACTTTACAGTCAGTATAGTAACACATGCGGCACTTTACAGTCAGTATAGTAACGCACGCTGCACTTTACAGTCAGTATAGTAACACATGCGGCACTTTACAGTCAGTATAGTAACACATGCGGCACTTTACAGTCAGTATAGTAACATATGCGGCATTTTACAGTCAGTATAGTAACACATGCGGCACTTTACAGTCAGTATAGTAATGCACGCTGCACTTTACAGTCAGTATAGTAACGCACGCTGCACTTTACAGTCAGTATAGTAACACATGCGGCACTTTACAGTCAGTATAGTAACACATGCGGCACTTTACAGTCAGTATAGTAACACATGCGGCACTTTACAGTCAGTATAGTAACACATGCTGCTCTTTACAGTCAGTATAGTAAAGCATGCTGCTCTTTACAGTCAGTATAGTAACACACGCTGCACTTTACAGTCAGTATAGTAACGCACGCTGCACTTTACAGTCAGTATAGTAACACATGCGGCACTTTACAGTCAGTATAGTAACACATGCGGCACTTTACAGTCAGTATAGTAACATATGCTGCTCTTTACAGTCAGTATAGTAACACATGCGGCACTTTACAGTCAGTATAGTAACGCCTGCTGCACTTTACAGTCAGTATAGTAAAGCATGCTGCTCTTTACAGTCAGTATAGTAACACATGCGGCACTTTACAGTAAGTATAGTAACACACGCTGCACTTTACAGTCAGTATAGTAACGCACGCTGCACTTTACAGTCAGTATAGTAAAGCATGCTGCTCTTTACAGTCAGTATAGTAACACACGCTGCACTTTACAGTCAGTATAGTAACGCACGCTGCACTTTACAGTCAGTATAGTAACACATGCGGCACTTTACAGTCAGTATAGTAAAACATGCGGCACTTTACAGTCAGTATAGTAACACATGCGGCACTTTACAGTCAGTATAGTAACACATGCGGCACTTTACAGTCAGTATAGTAACACATGCGGCACTTTACAGTCAGTATAGTAATGCACGCTGCACTTTACAGTCAGTATAGTAACGCACGCTGCACTTTACAGTCAGTATAGTAACACATGCGGCACTTTACAGTCAGTATAGTAACACATGCGGCACTTTACAGTCAGTATAGTAACACATGCGGCACTTTACAGTCAGTATAGTAACACATGCGGCACTTTACAGTCAGTATAGTAACACATGCGGCACTTTACAGTCAGTATAGTAACACATGCGGCACTTTACAGTCAGTATAGTAACACATGCGGCACTTTACAGTCAGTATAGTAACACATGCGGCACTTTACAGTCAGTATAGTAACACATGCGGCACTTTACAGTCAGTATAGTAACACATGCGGCACTTTACAGTCAGTATAGTAACACATGCAGCACTTTACAGTCAGTATAGTAACACATGCTGCTCTTTACAGTCAGTATAGTAAAGCATGCTGCTCTTTACAGTCAGTATAGTAACGCACGCTGCACTTTACAGTCAGTATAGTAACACATGCGGCACTTTACAGTCAGTATAGTAACACATGCGGCACTTTACAGTCAGTATAGTAACACATGCGGCACTTTACAGTCAGTATAGTAACACATGCTGCTCTTTACAGTCAGTATAGTAAAGCATGCTGCTCTTTACAGTCAGTATAGTAACACACGCTGCACTTTACAGTCAGTATAGAACGCACGCTGCACTTTACAGTCAGTATAGTAACACATGCGGCACTTTACAGTCAGTATAGTAACACATGCGGCACTTTACAGTCAGTATAGTAACGCCTGCTGCACTTTACAGTCAGTATAGTAAAGCATGCTGCTCTTTACAGTCAGTATAGTAACACATGCGGCACTTTACAGTAAGTATAGTAACACACGCTGCACTTTACAGTCAGTATAGTAACGCACGCTGCACTTTACAGTCAGTATAGTAAAGCATGCTGCTCTTTACAGTCAGCATAGTAACACACGCTGCACTTTACAGTCAGTATAGTAACGCACGCTGCACTTTACAGTCAGTATAGTAACACATGCGGCACTTTACAGTCAGTATAGTAACACATGCGGCACTTTACAGTCAGTATAGTAACACATGCGGCACTTTACAGTCAGTATAGTAACACATGCGGCACTTTACAGTCAGTATAGTAACACATGCGGCACTTTACAGTCAGTATAGTAATGCACGCTGCACTTTACAGTCAGTATAGTAACGCACGCTGCACTTTACAGTCAGTATAGTAACACATGCGGCACTTTACAGTCAGTATAGTAACACATGCGGCAATTTACAGTCAGTATAGTAACACATGTGGCACTTTACAGTCAGTATAGTAACACATGCGGCACTTTACAGTCAGTATAGTAACACATGCTGCTCTTTACAGTCAGTATAGTAAAGCATGCTGCTCTTTACAGTCAGTATAGTAACGCACGCTGCACTTTACAGTCAGTATAGTAACACATGCGGCACTTTACAGTCAGTATAGTAACACATGCGGCACTTTACAGTCAGTATAGTAACACATGCGGCACTTTACAGTCAGTATAGTAACACCTGCTGCACTTTACAGTCAGTATAGTAACGCCTGCTGCACTTTACAGTCAGTATAGTAAAGCATGCTGCTCTTTACAGTCAGTATAGTAACGCACGCTGCACTTTACAGTCAGTATAGTAACGCACGCTGCACTTTACAGTCAGTATAGTAAAGCATGCTGCTCTTTACAGTCAGTATAGTAACGCACGCTGCACTTTACAGTCAGTATAGTAACGCACGCTGCACTTTACAGTCAGTATAGTAAAGCATGCTGCTCTTTACAGTCAGTATAGTAACACACGCTGCACTTTACAGTCAGTATAGTAACACATGCGGCACTTTACAGTCAGTATAGTAACACATGCGGCACTTTATAGTCAGTATAGTAACGCACGCTGCACTTTACAGTCAGTATAGTAACACACGCTGCACTTTACAGTCAGTATAGTAACACATGCAGCACTTTACAGTCAGTATAGTAACACATGCGGCACTTTACAGTCCGTATAGTAACACATGCGGCACTTTACAGTCAGTATAGTAACACATGCTGCTCTTTACAGTCAGTATAGTAACGCACGCTGCACTTTACAGTCAGTATAGTAACGCACGCTGCACTTTACAGTCAGTATAGTAACGCACGCTGCACTTTACAGTCAGTATAGTAAAGCATTCTGCTCTTTACAGTCAGTATAGTAACACACGCTGCACTTTACAGTCAGTATAGTAACGCACGCTGCACTTTACAGTCAGTATAGTAACACATGCGGCACTTTACAGTCAGTATAGTAACACATGCGGCACTTTACAGTCAGTATAGTAACACATGCGGCAATTTACAGTCAGTATAGTAACACATGCGGCACTTTATAGTCAGTATAGTAACGCACGCTGCACTTTACAGTCAGTATAGTAACGCACGCTGCACTTTACAGTCAGTATAGTAACACATGCGGCACTTTACAGTCAGTATAGTAACACATGCGGCACTTTACAGTCAGTATAGTAACACATGCGGCACTTTACAGTCAGTATAGTAACACATGCTGCTCTTTACAGTCAGTATAGTAACGCACGCTGCACTTTACAGTCAGTATAGTAACGCACGCTGCACTTTACAGTCAGTATAGTAACGCACGCTGCACTTTACAGTCAGTATAGTAACACATGCGGCACTTTACAGTCAGTATAGTAACACATGCGGCACTTTACAGTCAGTATAGTAACACATGCGGCACTTTACAGTCAGTATAGTAACACATGCGGCACTTTACAGTCAGTATAGTAACACATGCTGCTCTTTACAGTCAGTATAGTAAAGCATGCTGCTCTTTACAGTCAGTATAGTAACACACGCTGCACTTTACAGTCAGTATAGTAACGCACGCTGCACTTTACAGTCAGTATAGTAACACATGCGGCACTTTACAGTCAGTATAGTAACACATGCGGCACTTTACAGTCAGTATAGTAACATATGCTGCTCTTTACAGTCAGTATAGTAACACATGCGGCACTTTACAGTCAGTATAGTAACGCCTGCTGCACTTTACAGTCAGTATAGTAAAGCATGCTGCTCTTTACAGTCAGTATAGTAACACATGCGGCACTTTACAGTAAGTATAGTAACACACGCTGCACTTTACAGTCAGTATAGTAACGCACGCTGCACTTTACAGTCAGTATAGTAAAGCATGCTGCTCTTTACAGTCAGTATTGTAACACACGCTGCACTTTACAGTCAGTATAGTAACGCACGCTGCACTTTACAGTCAGTATAGTAACACATGCGGCACTTTACAGTCAGTATAGTAACACATGCGGCACTTTACAGTCAGTATAGTAACACATGCGGCACTTTACAGTCAGTATAGTAACACATGCGGCACTTTATAGTCAGTATAGTAACGCACGCTGCACTTTACAGTCAGTATAGTAACGCACGCTGCACTTTACAGTTATTATAGTAACACATGCGGCACTTTACAGTCAGTATAGTAACACATGCGGCACTTTACAGTCAGTATAGTAACACATGCGGCACTTTACAGTCAGTATAGTAACGCACGCTGCACTTTACAGTCAGTATAGTAACGCACGCTGCACTTTACAGTCAGTATAGTAACGCATGCGGCACTTTACAGTCAGTATAGTAACACATGCGGCACTTTACAGTCAGTATAGTAACACATGCGGCACTTTACAGTCAGTATAGTAACACATGCGGCACTTTACAGTCAGTATAGTAACACATGCGGCACTTTACAGTCAGTATAGTAACACATGCGGCACTTTATAGTCAGTATAGTAACGCACGCTGCACTTTACAGTCAGTATAGTAACACATGAGGCACATTACAGTCAGTATAGTAACACATGCGGCACTTTACAGTCAGTATAGTAACACATGCGGCACTTTACAGTCAGTATAGTAACACATGCGGCACTTTATAGTCAGTATAGTAACGCACGCTGCACTTTACAGTTAGTATAGTAACACATGCGGCACTTTACAGTCAGTATAGTAACACATGCTGCTCTTTACAGTCAGTATAGTAACGCACGCTGCACTTTACAGTCAGTATAGTAACGCACGCTGCACTTTACAGTCAGTATAGTAACGCATGCGGCACTTTACAGTCAGTATAGTAACACATGCGGCACTTTACAGTCAGTATAGTAACACATGCGCCACTTTACAGTCAGTATAGTAACACATGCGGCACTTTACAGTCAGTATAGTAATGCACGCTGCACTTTACAGTCGGTATAGTAACGCACGCTGCACTTTACAGTCAGTATAGTAACGCACGCTGCACTTTACAGTCAGTATAGTAACACATGCAGCACTTTACAGTCAGTATAGTAACACATGCGGCACTTTACAGTCAGTATAGTAACACATGCGGCACTTTACAGTCAGTATAGTAACACATGCGGCACTTTACAGTCAGTATAGTAATGCACGCTGCACTTTACAGTCAGTATAGTAACGCCTGCTGCACTTTACAGTCAGTATAGTAACACATGCGGCACTTTACAGTCAGTATAGTAACACATGCGGCACTTTACAGTCAGTATAGTAACACATGCGGCACTTTACAGTCAATATAGTAACACATGCGGCACTTTACAGTCAGTATAGTAACACATGCTGCACTTTACAGTCAGTATAGTAACACATGCGGCACTTTACAGTCAGTATAGTAACACATGCGGCACTTTACAGTCAGTATAGTAACACATGCTGCTCTTTACAGTCAGTATAGTAAAGCATGCTGCTCTTTACAGTCAGTATAGTAACACATGTGGCACCTTACAGTCAGTATAGTAACACATGCGGCACTTTACAGTCAGTATAGTAACACACGCTGCACTTTACAGTCAGTATAGTAACACACGCTGCACTTTACAGTCAGTATAGTAACACATGCGGCACTTTACAGTCAGTATAGTAACGCCTGCTGCACTTTACAGTCAGTATAGTAACGCACGCTGCACTTTACAGTCAGTATAGTAACACATGCGGCACTTTACAGTCAGTATAGTAACACATGCGGCACTTTACAGTCAGTATAGTAACATATGCTGCACTTTACAGTCAGTATAGTAACAAATGCTGCACTTTACATTCAGTATAGTAACACATGCTGCTCTTTACAGTCAGTATAGTAACGCACACTGCTCTTTACAGTCAGTATAGTAACGCACGCTGCACTTTACAGTCAGTATAGTAACACATGCAGCACTTTACAGTCAGTATAGTAACGCACGCTGCACTTTACAGTCAGTATAGTAACACATGCGGCACTTTACAGTCAGTATAGTAACGCACGCTGCACTTTACAGTCAGTATAGTAACACATGCGGGACTTTACAGTCAGTATAGTAACACATGCGGCACTTTACAGTCAGTATAGTAACACATGCGGCACTTTACAGTCAGTATAGTAACACATGCGGCACTTTACAGTCAGTATAGTAATGCCCGCTGCACTTTACAGTCAGTATAGTAACGCATGCTGCACTTTACAGTCAGTATAGTAAAGCATGCTGCTCTTTACAGTCAGTATAGTAACACACGCTGCACTTTACAGTCAGTATAGTAACGCACGCTGCACTTTACAGTCAGTATAGTAACACATGCAGCACTTTACAGTCAGTATAGTAACACATGCGGCACTTTACAGTCAGTATAGTAACACATGCGGCACTTTACAGTCAGTATAGTAACACATGCGGCACTTTACAGTCAGTATAGTAATGCACGCTGCACTTTACAGTCAGTATAGTAACGCACGCTGCACTTTACAGTCAGTATAGTAACACATGCGGCACTTTACAGTCAGTATAGTAACACATGCGGCACTTTACAGTCAGTATAGTAACACATGCGGCACTTTACAGTCAGTATAGTAACACATGCGGCACTTTACAGTCAGTATAGTAATGCACGCTGCACTTTACAGTCAGTATAGTAACGCACGCTGCACTTTACAGTCAGTATAGTAACACATGCGGCACTTTACAGTCAGTATAGTAACACATGCGGCACTTTACAGTCAGTATAGTAACACATGCGGCACTTTACAGTCAGTATAGTAACACATGCTGCTCTTTACAGTCAGTATAGTAATGCACGCTGCACTTTACAGTCAGTATAGTAACACACGCTGCACTTTACAGTCAGTATAGTAACACATGCGGCACTTTACAGTCAGTATAGTAACACATGCGGCACTTTACAGTCAGTATAGTAACACATGCGGCACTTTACAGTCAGTATAGTAATGCACGCTGCACTTTACAGGTCAGTATAGTAACGCACGCTGCACTTTACAGTCAGTATAGTAACACATGCGGCACTTTACAGTCAGTATAGTAACACATGCGGCACTTTACAGTCAGTATAGTAACACATGCGGCACTTTACAGTCAGTATAGTAACACATGCGGCACTTTACAGTCAGTATAGTAATGCACGCTGCACTTTACAGTCAGTATAGTAACGCACGCTGCACTTTACAGTCAGTATAGTAACACATGCGGCACTTTACAGTCAGTATAGTAACACATGCGGCACTTTACAGTCAGTATAGTAACACATGCGGCACTTTACAGTCAATATAGTAACACATGCGGCACTTTACAGTCAGTATAGTAACACATGCTGCACTTTACAGTCAGTATAGTAACACATGCGGCACTTTACAGTCAGTATAGTAACACATGCGGCACTTTACAGTCAGTATAGTAACACATGCTGCTCTTTACAGTCAGTATAGTAAAGCATGCTGCTCTTTACAGTCAGTATAGTAACACATGTGGCACCTTACAGTCAGTATAGTAACACATGCGGCACTTTACAGTCAGTATAGTAACACACGCTGCACTTTACAGTCAGTATAGTAACACACGCTGCACTTTACAGTCAGTATAGTAACACATGCGGCACTTTACAGTCAGTATAGTAACGCCTGCTGCACTTTACAGTCAGTATAGTAACGCACGCTGCACTTTACAGTCAGTATAGTAACGCACGCTGCACTTTACAGTCAGTATAGTAACACATGCTGCTCTTTACAGTCAGTATAGTAACGCACGCTGCACTTTACAGTCAGTATAGTAACACATGCGGCACTTTACAGTCAGTATAGTAACGCACGCTGCACTTTACAGTCAGTATAGTAACGCACGCTGCACGTTACAGTCAGTATAGTAACACATGCGGCACTTTACAGTCAGTATAGTAACACATGCTGCTCTTTACAGTCAGTATAGTAACGCACGCTGCACTTTACAGTCAGTATAGTAACGCACGCTGCACTTTACAGTCAGTATAGTAACGCATGCGGCACTTTACAGTCAGTATAGTAACGCACGCTGCACTTTACAGTCAGTATAGTAACGCACGCTGCACTTTACAGTCAGTATAGTAACACATGCGGCACTTTACAGTCAGTATAGTAACACATGCGGCACTTTACAGTCAGTATAGTAACACATGCGGCACTTTACAGTCAGTATAGTAACACACGCTGCTCTTTACAGTCAGTATAGTAACGCACGCTGCACTTTACAGTCAGTATAGTAATGCACGCTGCACTTTACAGTCAGTATAGTAACACATGCGCCACTTTACAGTCAGTATAGTAACACACGCGGCACTTTACAGTCAGTATAGTAACACATGCGGCACTTTACAGTCAGTATAGTAACACATGCGGCACTTTACAGTCAGTATAGTAATGCACGCTGCACTTTACAGTCAGTATAGTAACGCACACTGCACTTTACAGTCAGTATAGTAACGCACGCTGCACTTTACAGTCAGTATAGTAACACATGCAGCACTTTACAGTCAGTATAGTAACACATGCGGCACTTTACAGTCAGTATAGTAACACATGCGGCACTTTACTGTCAGTATAGTAACACATGCGGCACTTTACAGTCAGTATAGTAATGCACGCTGCACTTTACAGTCAGTATAGTAACGCACGCTGCACTTTACAGTCAGTATAGTAACACATGCGGCACTTTACAGTCAGTATAGTAACACTTGCGGCACTTTACAGTCAGTATAGTAACACATGCGGCACTTTACAGTCAGTATAGTAACACATGCGGCACTTTACAGTCAGTATAGTAACACATGCTGCACTTTACAGTCAGTATAGTAACACATGCGGCACTTTACAGTCAGTATATTAACACATGCGGCACTTTACAGTCAGTATAGTAACACATGCTGCTCTTTACAGTCAGTATAGTAAAGCATGCTGCTCTTTACAGTCAGTATAGTAACACATGTGGCACCTTACAGTCAGTATAGTAACACATGCGGCACTTTACAGTCAGTATAGTAACACACGCTGCACTTTACAGTCAGTATAGTAACACACGCTGCACTTTACAGTCAGTATAGTAACACATGCGGCACTTTACAGTCAGTATAGTAACACATGCAGCACTTTACAGTCAGTATAGTAACACATGCGGCACTTTACAGTCAGTATAGTAACACATGCGGCACTTTACAGTCAGTATAGTAACGCACGCTGCACTTTACAGTCAGTATAGTAACGCACGCTGCACTTTACAGTCAGTATAGTAACACATTTGGCACTTTACAGTCAGTATAGTAACGCACGCTGCACTTTACAGTCAGTATAGTAACGCACGCTGCACTTTACAGTCAGTATAGTAACGCACGCTGCACTTTACAGTCAGTATAGTAACACATGCGGCACTTTACAGTCAGTATAGTAACACATGCTGCTCTTTACAGTCAGTATAGTAACGCACGCTGCACTTTACAGTCAGTATAGTAACACATGCGGCACTTTACAGTCAGTATAGTAACGCACGCTGCACTTTACAGTCAGTATAGTAACGCATGCGGCACTTTACAGTCAGTATAGTAACACATGCGGCACTTTACAGTCAGTATAGTAACGCACGCTGCACTTTACAGTCAGTATAGTAACGCACGCTGCACTTTACAGTCAGTATAGTAACACATTTGGCACTTTACAGTCAGTATAGTAACGCACGCTGCACTTTACAGTCAGTATAGTAACGCACGCTGCACTTTACAGTCAGTATAGTAACGCACGCTGCACTTTACAGTCAGTATAGTAACACATGCTGCTCTTTACAGTCAGTATAGTAACGCACGCTGCACTTTACAGTCAGTATAGTAACACATGCGGCACTTTACAGTCAGTATAGTAACGCACGCTGCACTTTACAGTCAGTATAGTAACGCACGCTGCACGTTACAGTCAGTATAGTAACACATTTGGCACTTTACAGTCAGTATAGTAACACATGCGGCACTTTACAGTCAGTATAGTAACACATGCGGCACTTTACAGTCAGTATAGTAACACATGCAGCACTTTACAGTCAGTATAGTAACACATGCGGCACTTTACAGTCAGTATAGTAATATATGCTGCACTTTACAGTCAGTATAGTAACGCACGCTGCACTTTACAGTCAGTATAGTAACACATGCGGCACTTTACAGTCAGTATAGTAACACATGCGGCACTTTACAGTCAGTATAGTAACACATGCGGCACTTTACAGTCAGTATAGTAATGCACGCTGCACTTTACAGTCAGTATAGTAACGCACGCTGCACTTTACAGTCAGTATAGTAACGCACGCTGCACTTTACAGTCAGTATAGTAACACATGCGGCACTTTACAGTCAGTATAGTAACACATGCGGCACTTTACAGTCAGTATAGTAACACATGCAGCACTTTACAGTCAGTATAGTAACACATGCGGCACTTTACAGTCAGTATAGTAACACATGCGGCACTTTACAGTCAGTATAGTAACGCACGCTGCACTTTACAGTCAGTATAGTAACACATGCGGCACTTTACAGTCAGTATAGTAACACATTTGGCACTTTACAGTCAGTATAGTAACGCACGCTGCACTTTACAGTCAGTATAGTAACGCACGCTGCACTTTACAGTCAGTATAGTAACACATTTGGCACTTTACAGTCAGTATAGTAACGCACGCTGCACTTTACAGTCAGTATAGTAACGCACGCTGCACTTTACAGTCAGTATAGTAACACATTTGGCACTTTACAGTCAGTATAGTAACGCACGCTGCACTTTACAGTCAGTATAGTAACGCACGCTGCACTTTACAGTCAGTATAGTAACACATGCTGCTCTTTACAGTCAGTATAGTAACGCACGCTGCACTTTACAGTCAGTATAGTAACACATGCGGCACTTTACAGTCAGTATAGTAACGCACGCTGCACTTTACAGTCAGTATAGTAACACATTTGGCACTTTACAGTCAGTATAGTAACGCACGCTGCACTTTACAGTCAGTATAGTAACGCACGCTGCACTTTACAGTCAGTATAGTAACGCACGCTGCACTTTACAGTCAGTATAGTAACGCACGCTGCACTTTACAGTCAGTATAGTAACGCACGCTGCACTTTACAGTCAGTATAGTAACACATTTGGCACTTTACAGTCAGTATAGTAACACATGCGGCACTTTACAGTCAGTATAGTAACACATGCGGCACTTTACAGTCAGTATAGTAACACATGCAGCACTTTACAGTCAGTATAGTAACACATGCGGCACTTTACAGTCAGTATAGTAACACATGCGGCACTTTACAGTCAGTATAGTAACGCATGCTGCACTTTACAGTCAGTATAGTAACGCACGCTGCACTTTACAGTCAGTATAGTAACACATTTGGCACTTTACAGTCAGTATAGTAACGCACGCTGCACTTTACAGTCAGTATAGTAACGCACGCTGCACTTTACAGTCAGTATAGTAACGCACGCTGCACTTTACAGTCAGTATAGTAACACATGCGGCACTTTACAGTCAGTATAGTAACACATGCTGCTCTTTACAGTCAGTATAGTAACGCACGCTGCACTTTACAGTCAGTATAGTAACACATGCGGCACTTTACAGTCAGTATAGTAACGCACGCTGCACTTTACAGTCAGTATAGTAACGCATGCGGCACTTTACAGTCAGTATAGTAACACATGCGGCACTTTACAGTCAGTATAGTAACGCACGCTGCACTTTACAGTCAGTATAGTAACGCACGCTGCACTTTACAGTCAGTATAGTAACACATGCGGCACTTTACAGTCAGTATAGTAACACATGCGGCACTTTACAGTCAGTATAGTAACACATGCAGCACTTTACAGTCAGTATAGTAACACATGCGGCACTTTACAGTCAGTATAGTAATATATGCTGCACTTTACAGTCAGTATAGTAACGCACGCTGCACTTTACAGTCAGTATAGTAACACATGCGGCACTTTACAGTCAGTATAGTAACACATGCGGCACTTTACAGTCAGTATAGTAACACATGCGGCACTTTACAGTCAGTATAGTAATGCACGCTGCACTTTACAGTCAGTATAGTAACGCACGCTGCACTTTACAGTCAGTATAGTAACGCACGCTGCACTTTACAGTCAGTATAGTAACACATGCGGCACTTTACAGTCAGTATAGTAACACATGCGGCACTTTACAGTCAGTATAGTAACACATGCAGCACTTTACAGTCAGTATAGTAACACATGCGGCACTTTACAGTCAGTATAGTAACACATGCGGCACTTTACAGTCAGTATAGTAACGCACGCTGCACTTTACAGTCAGTATAGTAACACATGCGGCACTTTACAGTCAGTATAGTAACACATTTGGCACTTTACAGTCAGTATAGTAACGCACGCTGCACTTTACAGTCAGTATAGTAACGCACGCTGCACTTTACAGTCAGTATAGTAACACATTTGGCACTTTACAGTCAGTATAGTAACGCACGCTGCACTTTACAGTCAGTATAGTAACGCACGCTGCACTTTACAGTCAGTATAGTAACGCACGCTGCACTTTACAGTCAGTATAGTAACACATGCTGCTCTTTACAGTCAGTATAGTAACGCACGCTGCACTTTACAGTCAGTATAGTAACACATGCGGCACTTTACAGTCAGTATAGTAACGCACGCTGCACTTTACAGTCAGTATAGTAACACATTTGGCACTTTACAGTCAGTATAGTAACGCACGCTGCACTTTACAGTCAGTATAGTAACGCACGCTGCACTTTACAGTCAGTATAGTAACGCACGCTGCACTTTACAGTCAGTATAGTAACGCACGCTGCACTTTACAGTCAGTATAGTAACACATTTGGCACTTTACAGTCAGTATAGTAACACATGCGGCACTTTACAGTCAGTATAGTAACACATGCGGCACTTTACAGTCAGTATAGTAACACATGCAGCACTTTACAGTCAGTATAGTAACACATGCGGCACTTTACAGTCAGTATAGTAACACATGCGGCACTTTACAGTCAGTATAGTAACGCACGCTGCACTTTACAGTCAGTATAGTAACGCACGCTGCACTTTACAGTCAGTATAGTAACACATTTGGCACTTTACAGTCAGTATAGTAACGCACGCTGCACTTTACAGTCAGTATAGTAACGCACGCTGCACTTTACAGTCAGTATAGTAACGCACGCTGCACTTTACAGTCAGTATAGTAACACATGCGGCACTTTACAGTCAGTATAGTAACACATGCTGCTCTTTACAGTCAGTATAGTAACGCACGCTGCACTTTACAGTCAGTATAGTAACACATGCGGCACTTTACAGTCAGTATAGTAACGCACGCTGCACTTTACAGTCAGTATAGTAACGCATGCGGCACTTTACAGTCAGTATAGTAACACATGCGGCACTTTACAGTCAGTATAGTAACGCACGCTGCACTTTACAGTCAGTATAGTAACGCACGCTGCACTTTACAGTCAGTATAGTAACACATTTGGCACTTTACAGTCAGTATAGTAACGCACGCTGCACTTTACAGTCAGTATAGTAACGCACGCTGCACTTTACAGTCAGTATAGTAACGCACGCTGCACTTTACAGTCAGTATAGTAACACATGCTGCTCTTTACAGTCAGTATAGTAACGCACGCTGCACTTTACAGTCAGTATAGTAACACATGCGGCACTTTACAGTCAGTATAGTAACGCACGCTGCACTTTACAGTCAGTATAGTAACGCACGCTGCACTTTACAGTCAGTATAGTAACACATTTGGCACTTTACAGTCAGTATAGTAACACATGCGGCACTTTACAGTCAGTATAGTAACACATGCGGCACTTTACAGTCAGTATAGTAACACATGCAGCACTTTACAGTCAGTATAGTAACACATGCGGCACTTTACAGTCAGTATAGTAACACATGCAGCACTTTACAGTCAGTATAGTAACACACGCTGCACTTTACAGTCAGTATAGTAAAGCATGCTGCTCTTTACAGTCAGTATAGTAACACATGCGGCACTTTACAGTCAGTATAGTAACGCACGCTGCACTTTACAGTCAGTATAGTAACGCACGCTGCACTTTACAGTCAGTATAGTAACACATTTGGCACTTTACAGTCAGTATAGTAACGCACGCTGCACTTTACAGTCAGTATAGTAACGCACGCTGCACTTTACAGTCAGTATAGTAACGCACGCTGCACTTTACAGTCAGTATAGTAACACATGCGGCACTTTACAGTCAGTATAGTAACACATGCTGCTCTTTACAGTCAGTATAGTAACGCACGCTGCACTTTACAGTCAGTATAGTAACACATGCGGCACTTTACAGTCAGTATAGTAACGCACGCTGCACTTTACAGTCAGTATAGTAACGCATGCGCCACTTTACAGTCAGTATAGTAACACATGCGGCACTTTACAGTCAGTATAGTAACGCACGCTGCACTTTACAGTCAGTATAGTAACGCACGCTGCACTTTACAGTCAGTATAGTAACACATTTGGCACTTTACAGTCAGTATAGTAACGCACGCTGCACTTTACAGTCAGTATAGTAACGCACGCTGCACTTTACAGTCAGTATAGTAACACATGCTGCTCTTTACAGTCAGTATAGTAACGCACGCTGCACTTTACAGTCAGTATAGTAACACATGCGGCACTTTACAGTCAGTATAGTAACGCACGCTGCACTTTACAGTCAGTATAGTAACGCACGCTGCACTTTACAGTCAGTATAGTAACACATTTGGCACTTTACAGTCAGTATAGTAACACATGCGGCACTTTACAGTCAGTATAGTAACACATGCGGCACTTTACAGTCAGTATAGTAACACATGCAGCACTTTACAGTCAGTATAGTAACACATGCGGCACTTTACAGTCAGTATAGTAACGCACGCTGCACTTTACAGTCAGTATAGTAACGCACGCTGCACTTTACAGTCAGTATAGTAACGCATTTGGCACTTTACAGTCAGTATAGTAACGCACGCTGCACTTTACAGTCAGTATAGTAACGCACGCTGCACTTTACAGTCAGTATAGTAACACATGCGGCACTTTACAGTCAGTATAGTAACGCACGCTGCACTTTACAGTCAGTATAGTAACGCACGCTGCACTTTACAGTCAGTATAGTAACGCATTTGGCACTTTACAGTCAGTATAGTAACGCACGCTGCACTTTACAGTCAGTATAGTAACGCACGCTGCACTTTACAGTCAGTATAGTAACACATGCGGCACTTTACAGTCAGTATAGTAACACATGCGGCACTTTACAGTCAGTATAGTAACGCACGCTGCACTTTACAGTCAGTATAGTAACACATGCGGCACTTTACAGTCAGTATAGTAACACATGCTGCTCTTTACAGTCAGTATAGTAACATATGCAGCACTTTACAGTCAGTATAGTAACGCACGCTGCACTTTACAGTCAGTATAGTAACACATGCAGCACTTTACAGTCAGTATAGTAACGCACGCTGCACTTTACAGTCAGTATAGTAACACATGCGGCACTTTACAGTCAGTATAGTAACGCACGCTGCACTTTACAGTCAGTATAGTAACGCATGCGGCACTTTACAGTCAGTATAGTAACGCACGCTGCACTTTACAGTCAGTATAGTAACGCACGCTGCACTTTACAGTCAGTATAGTAACGCATGCGGCACTTTACAGTCAGTATAGTAATGCACGCTGCACTTTACAGTCAGTATAGGAACACATGCGGCACTTTACAGTCAGTATAGTAACACATGCTGCTCTTTACAGTCAGTATAGTAACGCACGCTGCACTTTACAGTCAGTATAGTAACACATGCGGCACTTTACAGTCAGTATAGGAACACATGCGGCACCTTACAGTCAGTATAGGAACACATGCGGCACTTTACAGTCAGTATAGTAACACATGCGGCACTTTACAGTCAGTATAGTAACGCATGCTGCACTTGCTTTCTGTCCACGTCTATTGGATCTGTACTACCAATCCGTAATATTTGTAAACCGAAACTGCACAGACCAGACTAGGAATGAATGTGATCATCGAGGCAGTAATATAATCTGAAAACTATTCACTGCATGTTCAGGTCTTAAAGGGGTTGTCCCAAGATTAAATGTTATCCCCTCTCTACAGGATAGGAGATAACATGCTGATCAGTGGGGGTCCCTCGTACCCCTGAGTTAAAGAGGCTCTGTCACCAGATTTTGCAACCCCTATCTGCTATTGCAGCAGATAGGCGCTGCAATGTAGATTACAGTAACGTTTTTATTTTTAAAAAACGAGCATTTTTGGCCAAGTTATGACCATTTTTGTAGTTATGCAAATGAGGCTTGCAAAAGTCCAAGTGGGCGTGTTTAACAGGTTCCCGACCGCTGGCCGTAAATATACGGCCAGCGGCCAGGGTCTCTAAAGTCCGGCGTATAGTATATATACGGCCGCACTTCAGAGACTGTGCACGCGCGATCGCGTGCACACAGCTCTATGCCCTGGCTGTTGCTAACAGCCATGGGCACTGGGCAGAATGTCAGGGGTCAATCTTTTGGCCCCTGAACATGTGATCGCTGTGACAACCAATCACAGCGATCACATGCATTTCTGCATAGAAAACAGTGTGCACGCGATCGCGTGCACACAGCCCTGTGCCCTCGCTGTTACCAACAGCTCTGGGCACTGGGCAGAGTATCAGGGACCAATCTGATGGTCCCTGATCATGTGGTCGCTGTGAAAACCTATCACAGCGACCACATTTGTTTTATTTTGACTTTTCTGGCAGTAAATCTCCTGCCTCTTTTCTTCTCCTCAAACATTGTTTCAGTTTGAGGAGAAGAAGAGACTCGGGAGAATTGCTGCCAGAAGAATACAGTGAAAAAAAATACAGTTACACTAAAACATTCTCTGTATAGATAGATTTCTATCTATCTATACAATCTATCTATCCATCTATCTTTTTTTCTATCTATCTACCTTTCTTTCTTTTATTCTATTAGAATAGGCAGGTAGGGAGTATATAATTATATATATATCCACATATATATAATATATATAGCAATAGCGGTTTATTTTTTTGTTAGCGGTAGTGTAGATATATATAGCAGTTAGTTTGTGTGTTTTATAAAAAAAAAAAAAAAAAAAAAAAATTTGTTTAGTTAGTGTTAGTGTTAGTTACGTTATGGCGAGGAAGTTGTTTAGCGCCGAGGAGGCATACGCCATGCTGTGGTCTGAGTCGGAGACCGCATCAGAGATGGCGTCCGAGATGGAACCTGTTTTAGGTAGTGACGATGACAGCGTCACTTCAGGTTCATCTTCAGGGGACGTTGTCCCTGATGCAGTCGAAACTGCAGAACATGAAAGTGCAGGGCCAAGTAGCGCTGTAGCACGGGACAGCCTGGTCCCTCCAGTCCAGGCTCTTGTATGGGCACCTGCCCCATCTTTTGGGCCTAGAATCCACGGATTTACGGCCACTCCTGGCATAACCGTGGACAATACAAATTTTGTCCAAATGGATTACTTCCATTTATTTATAACGGACGACATCCTAAATCAGATTGTCCACGAAACAAATTTATATGCCACTCAATATATAAGGCAGAAACCTTCATCCACCCATGCCAGAGATTGGACGCCCACCAATTTGCAGGAATTAAAAAATTTTTTGGGGCTCACCCTAAATATGGGTATTGTCAAAAAGCCCTCCATTAGGTCTTACTGGTCAACAAGACCCGCCCAAGCCACCCCAGTATATTCTGCAGTAATGCCCAGGTCTCGTTATGAGACAATAATGAGGTTCCTCCACTTCAATGACAACGCACAGGCCCCCCCAAGTACCGATGCAAACCGGGATCGGTTGTTCAAAATAAGACCGCTAATAAATTCCCTGAATAATTTATTTCTGCAACTCTACACCCCTGAGCAGAATGTAAGTGTGGACGAATCCCTCCTCAACTTTCATGGCAGACTTAGCTTTCGCCAATATCTACCTTCAAAAAGGGCAAGATATGGCGTTAAGCTCTACAAATTGTGTGAAAGCGGGTCAGGATATACCACCGCCTTCAGGATTTATGAAGGGCGGGACCGCACAATAAATGTTCCTGGATGCCCCCCTGATCTTTCCACCAGCAGTAAGATCGTGTGGGAGATAATGCAGCCTCTGCTTCACAAGGGGTACCACCTGTACTGTGATAATTTTTATTCCAGTGTGCCCCTGTTTAGGCATTTGCATGCTGCAAGGACTGGGGCATGTGGTACCATGCGCAAAAACAGAATTGGTTTTCCACAGCAATTAGTGGGGAAGCGCATGGTAAAGGGGGACTCCTGTGCTTATGCATCTGAAGAATTGCTGGCGGTCAAGTTCAGGGATCGCAAAGACGTGTATGTGCTAAGCACGATTCATACCGCAGGAACAGTGGCAGTGAGGGAAAGGGGGGCAACATCGGACAAGCACAAACCAGTGAGCGTGTCCGAATATAACAAGTACATGGGGGGGGGGGTGGATTTAAGCGACCAAGTTTTACAGCCCTATTTAGTAAAACGCAAAACTAAAACCTGGTACAAAAAGGTGGCCATTTATTTGTTACACGTGGCCATCCACAACTCATTTGTGCTCTATAAAAAAAACAGAGGCAGAGACACATACCTGGATTTCCAGGAGAAAATTATTGAAGGCCTCATTTTTGATGTTCAGGACACCCGAGAATGCCCCCAGTCTGAGGATGTCACGCGACTGACTGAAAGACACTTCGTCAGTCGGATTCCCCCAACAGCAACCAGAAGCAACCCCCAGAAAAAGTGCCGCGTCTGCAGAAAAGACGGGCACCGCAAAGATTCCCGATATTTCTGTCCCTCATGTCCCTCGCAACCAGGCCTGTGCATTGAGCCATGTTTTAAAAAATACCACACTGTTCTGAATTATTAGATTTTAGTTAATTTGTTGAAAATATATTTGCCCTACATTACGTTTTTATTTTTCCCCTGATTTTACTCCAAGGGTGAGGGAGGGAATGGGTGGGTGGGGGGTGGATGTCATGTTTGATGTTTTCTAAAGTTCATCTGCTGGAGAGCTCCATTTGCATTAACCTGAAATTTCTTATTTTAGAAAACCCCAAAAAATAAATTCCCATTATACCGCTAGATGAATATTTTGGGATTTCTGCTTCAAGAGCAGATATTTTGGAAGTGTTATAGAAACTCTGTTGAGTTTTGTAAAACCAGCTTTGAAAAAAAGCGATTTGTGAAATAATCTTCTTCTATCGTCCGCCCTCCTACATCTCTATGTGATAAATAAGGCCACATATTTGGTATCCCCATGCACGGGAGAAGTGGCAGAATGTGAACGGAGATTAATTTTGACCGTGGTCTATACCGTGTGTGAAAAATGCTGGTATAAACTGACGCATTTGCTAAAAAATTGCTAATTTTATTTTGATCCATCTTATTCAAGAAACTTTCAGAAGAAAACGGGACTGTCTAAAAATATGATAAACCCCTTGAAGGAAACCTTGTGGGGTCTACTTGTGTGAATGAAGTCATTTATGGGGTGTTTCTAATGTTTCAGCAGCATTAGGCCCCCCAGAAAACAGTATGCGGCTCTAAAATCAAATGCAAAATTCCTGGACCGAAAAGGCCAAAAAGCCTCCTTTTATGCCAAGCCCTGGCACATGCCCGCACAGTGAATAAGGCACACATATTTGGTATCCCCATGCACGGGAGAAGTGGAAGAACGTGAAAGGAGATGAATTTTGGCCGTGGTCTATACCGTGTGTGAAAAATACTAGCCTAAACTGACGCATTTGCTAAAAAAGTGCTGATTTTATTTTGTTCCATCTTATTCAAGAAACTTTCAGAAGAAAACTGGACTTGCTAAAAATATGATAAACCCCTTGAAGGAAACCTTGTGGGGTCTACTTGTGCGAATGAAGTCATTTATGGGGTGATTCTAATGTTTCAGCAGCATTAGGCCCCCCAGAAAACAGTATGCGGCTATAAAATCAAATGCAAAATTCCTAGACCGAAAAGGCCAAAAAGCCTCCTTTTATGCCAAGCCCTGGCACATGCCCCCCCATTGAATAAGGCACACATATTTGGTATCCCCATGCACGGGAGAAGTGGAAGAACGTGAAAGGAGATGAATTTTGGCCGTGGTCTATACCGTGTGTGAAAAATACTAGCCTAAACTGACGCATTTGCTAAAAAAGTGCTGATTTTATTTTGTTCCATCTTATTCAAGAAACTTTCAGAAGATAACTGGACTTGCTAAAAATATGATAAACCCCTTGAAGGAAACCTTGTGGGGTCTACTTGTGTGAATGAAGTCATTTATGGGGTGTTTCTAATGTTTCAGCAGCAATAGGCCCCCCAGAAAACAGTATGCGGCTCTAAAATCAAATGCAAAATTCCTGGACCGAAAAGGCCAAAAAGCCTCCTTTTATGCCAAGCCCTGGCACATGCCCGCACAGCGAATAAGGCACACATATTTGGTATCCCCATGCACGGGAGAAGTGGAAGAACGTGAAAGGAGATGAATTTTGGCCGTGGTCTATACCGTGTGTGAAAAATACTAGCCTAAACTGACGCATTTGCTAAAAAAGTGCTGATTTTATTTTGTTCCATCTTATTCAAGAAACTTTCAGAAGAAAACTGGACTTGCTAAAAATATGATAAACCCCTTGAAGAAAACCTTGTGGGGTCTACTTGTGCGAATGAAGTCATTTATGGGGTGATTCTAATGTTTCAGCAGCATTAGGCCCCCCAGAAAACAGTATGCGGCTATAAAATCAAATGCTAAATTCCTGGACCGAAAAGGCCAAAAAGCCTCCTTTTATGCCAAGCCCTGGCACATGCCCGCACAGTGAATAAGGCACACATATTTGGTATCCCCATGCACGGGAGAAGTGGAAGAACGTGAAAGGAGATGAATTTTGTCCGTGGTCTATACCGTGTGTGAAAAATACTAGCCTAAACTGACGCATTTGCTAAAAAAGTGCTGATTTTATTTTGTTCCATCTTATTCAAGAAACTTTCAGAAGAAAACTGGACTTGCTAAAAATATGATAAACCCCTTGAAGATAACCTTGTGGGGTCTACTTGTGTGAATGAAGTCATTTATGGGGTGTTTCTAATGTTTCAGCAGCATTAGGCCCCCCAGAAAACAGTATGCGGCTATAAAATCAAATGCAAAATTCCTGGACCGAAAAGGCCAAAAAGCCTCCTTTTATGCCAAGCCCTGGCACATGCCCGCACAGTGAATAAGGCTCACATATTTGGTATCCCCATGCACGGGAGAAGTGGAAGAATGTGAAAGGAGATGAATTTTGGCCGTGGTTCATACCGTGTGTGAAAAATGCTAGCATAAACCGACGCAATTGTTAAATTCTTGCATTTTTTTCCAATTTTGCCCACTTTAGTGAAAAAAAAAAAAATGATATATACTGACAAATGCCACTAAAACAAAGCCCTATCTGTCCTTTAAAAAGAGTGTAAAATTCAAAGATGAACTTTATTCACCTGCAGAGTTATAGTCATGTAAAGAAGCGCATAGCAAAATTGTGAAATTTGCTCTGGTCATTTAGCTGTAAAACAGCCTAGTCCTTAACCGGTTAAAGTAAAAGTCCAAGTGGGCGTGTATTATGTGCGTACATCAGGGCGTTTTTAATACTTTTACTAGCTGGGCGTTCTGATGAGAAGTATCATCCACTTCTCTGCAGAACGCCCAGCTTCTGCCAGATCACGCTGTGACGTCACTCACAGGTCCTGCATCGTGTTGGACGAGCGAGGACACATCGGCACCAGAGGCTACATTTGATTCTGCAGCAGCATCGGCGTTAGCAGGTAAGTCGATGTAGCTACTTACCTGCTAACGCCGATGCTGCTGCAGAATCATCTGTAGCCTCTGGTGCCGATGTGTCCTCGCTCGTCTGACACGATGCAGGACCTGTGAGTGACGTCACAGCGTGATCTGGCAGAAGCT